>NC_061830.1:8104060-8126560 GCF_019202785.1 Penaeus chinensis
TGAAGGGACGAGGGAGGAAACCGCGGGGATAGGGTGAAGGGAGGAAGAATAGGAAAGGAAGAACAGAGTAGAAAGAGAGCTGGGGAAGGTGAGGAAGTAAAAAAAAAAATAAAAAATAAAAAGAAAACGAGAAGGTGGTGTTGGGGGAGGATGATAAGAGAAGAGAAACAACCAGATGCTGACTCCCTGTCTTGTTCTCATCTTAATGTGTCTACTCCCCCCCCCCCTTTTGCCCTCCCCCTCCAGCCGACCAAGGATCTATCTTCTTCAAAATAATGATCACTGATAAAAAACTCGTGTTACAAAGACACATGGGGGAGAAGAGAAAGGAAGGCAGGCAGACATACAGAGTTATAGAGCAAGAGAAAGAAAGGAGGAAAGAAAGAAAGGAGGAAAGAAAGAAAGGAGGAAAGAAAGAAAGGAGGAATGAAAGAAAGGAGGAAAGAAAGAAAGGAGGAAAGAAAGAAAGGAGGAAAGAAAGAAAGGAGGAAAGAAAGAAAGGAGGAAAGAAAGAAAGGAGGAAAGAAAGAAAGAAAGAAAGAAAGAAAGAAAGAAAGAAAGAAAGCAAGAAAGAAAGAAAGCAAGAAAGAAAGAAAGAAAGCAAGAAAGCAAGAAAGAAAGAAAGAAAGAAAAGGGGGTGGCGGGAGAAGCTACATGAACCCGGGTCTTTCGTCAAGCAGAAGTGTCAAGCGGGGTACAGCAACCCAGGGCGCCTCCAGAACGCCTTTCACCCTTCAAAACCCATTTTACTATCCTCACTATTCCTCCCTCACCCACTGTTACGAATTACCCTTCCATCTCCCCTCGACAACGACGTCAACAATGCCCCCTCAACATAGAATGGCATCACTATTTACCTAGAACAAAAAGACAAAAGATGAAAATATAAAAACAAAAATAAAAATTATCCGGAAGAGCGTTTAGCCGGAGCGGTTCATTCATCCGCATGTACTCGTAGGTGTGGCTCGTCCCAGTCATGGCGGCTGCACCTGTAGCCTGCGCATTCCTCGGCCCGCTCACGCACGAACGCATGCACAATGCACTACTTAAGTGGCCGTTTAAAATCTGGGCTTCATTACGGCGTCCCTTTAAAGACATCAAAAATCCAGGTTGCAGCTACATCTACTCGGTTTATCTATACTGCATTTATTTTTTTAAGTAAATGCCGGATCATCAAGCGCATTCCTCCATGAAATATGTTACAAAGCCACCAGACGGTCGGGTGCCGGAGTGCCTCTGCGGTTCCGCGGACGCCTCCAGCCATTATGTCTCGGGGGCGACGATCATTACCGACTTCTGCCGACTTATCTACGCGTCTTGTCTACGTGTCGCTTGGTCCCAAGGCGGTCGTCCAGAGACATGTAGTTAAGTTTGGCATATTGAACCCAATATAGTTTTCTTATGCATATATGTTTGGCTACTTCCTCCTCCATTAAGGGGAGGGTTTAAACAATGAAATACGCTAACCCGCCATGTCATCTAAAAAGGCTTTAGGCACACATACTATATCCAAACACACAAACTAATATAAAAGTAAATGTTAATGTAAGTGCGCGTGCGTGCGTGCATGTGTGCGTGCGTGTGTGCATGTGAGCGTGCGTGAGTGCATGTGAGCGTGCGTGTGTATGTGCGTGTGCGTGTGTATGTGCGCGTGCGTGTGCGCGCATGCGAGTTTTTTCATATAAATAATGTATGAATACAAACGTCAATTCATCTACCTGTAAATGTAATCAACCTTTAACTCGAAGTGACGTGACGCGGGTAATGGGTCCCAGCAAATGTACGGCAAGGCGTTGCAGACCCGCCTGCCGAGAGTAAACATTCCCTGGAGCCCCGACTACACTTTCACCACTCAACCTACATACACCGGCTTGCTGACTCCCACACCTGCACCTGCCCCTTCCTCAAACACGTGTTCGTCACACATGCACCCCCTGCTTCCCGTATCAAACATACTTGTTAAAATAAGTCTCACACTGATGAATTTGAAATTTTGCAAATGTGTTCAAAACAAAATTTCCGGTCTACGTGAAAACAACAAACAACGTCCTCATGGCCAACATGTAGGCGAGTAAACAAAGTGCCACGATAAGGAACGTAAATCACGCCCAACGAAAGCGTCTATACATTTACTTACATAAAGTTGCAGATACACACACACGCACACACACACACACACATTAATAATAATAATAATAATTATAATAATAATAATAATAATAATAATAAATACGTAAAATAAACTGGCCAACTCATCGGCTCCA
Source organism: Penaeus chinensis (assembly GCF_019202785.1). Lineage (NCBI taxonomy): Eukaryota > Metazoa > Arthropoda > Malacostraca > Decapoda > Penaeidae > Penaeus > Penaeus chinensis. The sequence goes on from NC_061830.1 coordinate 8,106,325, forward strand.
AATCCCGAGGGCCACTGTATATACAACAAGAGTAACGTTCCGAAGCGAATCCACAGCTCGCGAGAGAATGAACGTGTGGTGATTTACTGCCCTATACACGCATCCAGCTAGATCCTCTTTTCTCTTTCGAAAATCTATATTCGATAAAAACAAACAAAATATAAAGGGGAAAATGGTGATTCATCGGTGACACCGTCATCTACATTTAAGGAAGATTGATGCAAGCCCTCCACTCCCATTTCCGCAAAAATGTACAGGCAAGTGATAGCAAACCATAAGTAGACCGAAAAAGTAAAAAGCGGGATTTCCACATCCCTAAACAATCCGCTTCAGGCATAATAACAGGCCATTAAAATCGGTGCAGGACTGTGTATAAACAGGAATGAAAGCATGTCCGGAAACTGTTTCATTTTGTCCATTTCTTGCTTTTAATGCTGCTACTGCACTTAAATCCACCTCCCTCCCCCCTCCTCATCATCCACCTCCCCCCTCCTCATCGTCATCCACCTCCCCCCTCCTCATCATCATCCACCTCCCCCCTCCTCATCTTCATCCACCTCCCCCCTCCTCATCGTCATCCACCTCCCCCCTCCTCATCTTCATCCACCTCCCCCCTCCTCATCGTCATCCACCTCCCCCCTCCTCATCGTCATCCACCTCACCCCTCCTCATCGTCATCCACCTCCCCCCTCCTCATCATCCACCTCCCCCCTCCTCCTCATCATCCACCCCCCCTCATCGTCATCCACCTCCCCCCTCCTCATCGTCATCCACCTCCCCCCTCCTCATCGTCATCCACCTCCCCCCTCCTCATCTTCATCCACCTCCCCCCTCCTCATCTTCATCCACCTCCCCCCTCCTCATCGTCATCCACCTCCCCCCTCCTCATCGTCATCCACCTCCCCCCTCCTCCTCATCATCCACCCCCCCTCATCGTCATCCACCTCCCCCCTCATCATCATCAACCTCCCCCCTCCTCATCGTCATCCACCTCCCCCCCTCCTCATCGTCATCCACCTCCCCCCTCCTCATCCTCATCCACCTCCCCCCTCCTCATCCTCATCCACCTCCCCCCCCCTCATCCTCATCCACCTCCACCCCCTCCTCCGTATCAATCTCTTTTCTTATCTCTTCTCATCTCCTATTCCCTCTCCCCTTCTTTCTCTTTCTCTCTGCTTCACAGTGAGAGTCTATCACGTGGGCTGGCCATGAGTCAACGCTTGCGACACAAAAGGAAACTGAAGTGAATTGGGAAGGGGAGGATGAGGTTAAAGAAGACAAAGAATGAATAGCAGTGAATGAGAGACAAGAGAGGAGATAGTGATAGAGAAGGGGGTGACTGGAATAGTGAAAATAATGGTAAATACAAAAATGATGATGAATAATGATAATGATGATGATGAGGCGGCGGAAGAGGAAGAGGAAGCGGAAGAGAAGGAGGAGGAGACGGAGGAGATAGAGGAGATAGAGGAGATGGAGGAGGAGGAGGAGGAGGAGGAGATGGAGGAGGAGGAGGAGATGGAGGAGGAGGAGGAGGAGATGGAGGAGGAGGAGGAGGCGATGGAGGAGGAGGAGGAGATGGAGGAGGAAGAGGAGGAGGAGGAGATGGAGGAGGAGGAGACAGAAGAGTAGGAGGAAGAGAAGAAAAACAAGGAGATAAAACTTTAAGAAACAACAGAGAAAACATCATCACCCCCTCCCCCTCCCCCCCAAAAAAATAATTATGGAGAAAAAAAATAAGAATTACAAAACTCAAAACAACAACCGGAAGACACCACCGACGGCCGCAGAACCCTCCCTGTCTCCCCTCGAAAAGACAATATTTAGACACGCGACACAGACGGACAAGGCTAGCGAGAAGCATGGCGAGGAGGCCCCCAAAGCCTCTTAATGTCTTCTGAGGTGTCATTACGGGAGAAGGGGAGGGGAAGGGGAGAAGGGGAGGGGAAGGGGGGAAGGGGGGAAGGGGGGAAGGGGGGAAGGGGAGGGAGAAGGGGAGAAGGGGAGAAGGGGAGGGGGAGGAATGAAGGAGAGGATGGAAGCAAAGCCAAAGGGGAGGGAAAAGAGAGATGGAGAGAGTGGAAAGGGAAGACGGGAGGGAGGGAGGAAGGGAGGGAGGGAGAGAAGGAGGGAGGGAGGGAGGGGGGGGGGGGGGGGAGAGAGAGAGAGAGAGAGAGAGAGAGAGAGAGAGAGAGAGAGAGAGAGAGAGAGAGAGAGAGAGAGAGAGAGAGAGAGAGAGAGAGAGAGAGCAAAGCCAAAGGGGAGGGAAAAGAGATGGAGAGAGTGGAAAGGGAAGACGGGAGGGAGGGAGGGAGGGAGGGAGGGAGGGAGGGAGGGAGGGAGGGAGGGAGGGAGGGAGGGCAGGAGGAAGGGAGGGAGGGGGGGAGAAAGAGAGAAAGAGAGAGAGAGAGAGAGAGAGAGAGAGAGAGAGAGAGAGAGAGAGAGAGAGAGAGAGAGAGAGAGAGAGAGAGAGAGAGAGAGAGAGAGAAAGGGGTGGCGGGAGAAGAAAATAAAAGGAGGGAAGGAAGGGGAAATAACAAGGAGGATGACCCGTAACGCGATCTCGGCTCTGAGGGACTTTAGAGACTTTGCATTGCTTGATGGGCTTCCGTACGGAGAGAGTCGTCCACTCTCCACGTAATATAAATAACGACGATACGCCCATGACTCACAATTAACACCACAAAGGATTACGATATTCCTGATAATTACAGGATTGGTTTTAGTTAACTAGTACTAAGGCCATCGTAATCATAATAAATGAGAACTGAATCAAACTGAGAAGTCCTCGGCCACTAGGCAAATGGCGCTTGCTCTTCCAACAATTTAGCTATTAATGACGATAATGACGCTGGCGGTGTTGAAATAATACAGTAATATTATACACGACAGGCAGTAATTAAGATAATGACGGGTTAAACATGGTCATCACTCGATTTAATAATTAGCATTATCACTTAAACTTGGATTAAATTAATTGTGGTCGTATATCACCAAGACCAGTCCTCGCACATGCATGCACTCGAGGATGGCTACTAATGAGAGCTTCAGAATCAAAAGGAGAAAGGGTAGGATGATGAGGAGGGAGAGGGAGAGGGAGAGGGAGAGGGAGGGGAGAGGGAGAGGGAGGGGAGAGGGAGAGAGGGAGAGGGAGAGGGAGAGGGAGAGGGAGAGGGAGGGGGAGAGGGAGAGGGAGGGGGAGAGGGAGGGGGAGAGGGAGAGGGAGGGGGAGATGGAGGGGGAGGAAGGGGGAGAGGGAGATGGAGAGGGAGGAGAAGAGGGAGAGGGAGGAGAAGAGGGAGAGGGAGGAGAAGAGGGAGAGGGAGGAGAAGAGGGAGAGGGAGGAGAAGAGGGAGAGGGAGGAGAAGAGGGAGAGGGAGAGGGAGGAGAAGAGGGAGAGGGAGGAGAAGATGGAGAGGGAGGAGAAGATGGAGAGGGAGGAGAAGAGGGAGAGGGAGGAGAAGAGGGAGAGGGAGGAGAAGAGGGAGAGGGAAGAGAAGAGGGAGAGGGAGGGAGAGGGAGAGGGGGAATAATAAAAATAAAGGGAAGGGAAGAGTTACGAACTGAGAAGGGATAGGGAGGGGAAAGAGAAAGAAATGGCAGAAAAATAAAAAGAAAATCGTCTAAACACGACCTATTCATAGACAGCGAAGGTACGAGACGACGGCCATAAATGTGGAGAGATGAAAGAACATGAAAACGCTAGGAAGGGAAGGCGAGGTGGGATGGAGGAGGGTAAGAAGTGAGGGAGAGAGAGAGGAGAGGGAGAGGGAGAGAGGGAGAGGGAGAGGGAGGTGATGATGAGCAGGCTAGGAGAGGGAGAGGGAGAGGAAGAGAGGAGGATGGAGGCACGGGGAGAAAGGGCGAAAGGGAGAGATGGAGGAGGAGGAGAAGGAAAAGAGATCCAAGAAAGAGAACGAAGAAAGGAGGAGAAGGGAAAGAGAGCCAAGAAAGACGACGAAGAAAGGAGGAGGAGAAGGGAAAGAGAGCCAAGAAAGAGAACGAAGAAAGGTGGCGGCGAGAGATGGGGAAAGAGCAAGAGAATTGCCCCCCTCCCCCCCGGCAATTCAGAAGGTAGTTAAATGCCGGCCTCGGAAGGAGCAGAGCATACAGTACAGTAGGTTTGTGGGTGACCCCTAGAGTGCGTGAGTGAGCGGGAGACGGACGAGTCGCCATCCAGTTTATGACACAGCCGCAGGGGATTCTGGCGCCGCTTACCTACCTCTGCTCGAATCCTCGGCTGGTGGAGCTAGGCGGGGGTGGGGACCTATGGATATTGTTGAGCCCTATAGAGATGGTGTGATGGGTAACCTCAAAACTACTTTCTTTACATCTCTCAATCCCCTTCACTCACTCACTCACTCTGACTTAAGACATCTTTTATAAAAAAAAAAAAAAAAAGTGCAATGCAACTCGCCCTTCGAGCGCGAAACACAACCCAAACAGCTTCAATACCCCAAAGAGAGTAGCTCTTCGGCCTTTCGCAGCCGCCGTCGCCAACAAATTCCTTGGAGGATAATCCCTGGCTAAAATCCGCGCGGCGAAACACAATACAATACAATACGCCTTCCTTCAGCTGAGCCAATAAACTATGGAGCTCCACACTTGCATCCCGAGCGAACCCTCAACAACCAAGCTATTGTGCCCCCGGACTGCTCAAGGCACGGGGTACGTATGGGCAGCGCGGTACTCTTTCTAACGCTCACTGCAAGGGGGGAAGGGGTCGTCTGAGCTGGAGGCTTCTCCACAGCGTGCTTCTACGTCATATTTTTAACATCCCCGCTACTTCATTTACAATATGTACGACTTCTGATTTTCCCTATATATTCCGTGTTTCTTTGCATCAATTCCACATCCTTCCTCTCTCCCTCCCTCCCTTCCTCTCCCTCTACGCTGTTTTCACCTCGGTAAACAGGCCCACTACCTTGGTCACCTGGCCTAACTCCCCCTATTAGACGTTTAGTAACCAGTATTACGTTATCTCAAAGGCTATCCTCCTATGTCATCTTGATTCATTCTCCCAAATTCCTCTCCTAAATGTTATCCTACGCTTCTCGTCTTAAGTTCCTCTTCCTAAGTTATCCTATCTTTCTCTTCCTAAGTCATTTCAAGTTCCTCTATCCAAGTTATTCTAAACTTTTCTTCATAGCTAATGCAAAGTTGTTCCCTCAAGTTTCTCTTAAGCTACCCCAAATCTCCAGCCCAAGTTACCTAGAAGTTTCTCTCCGGGCGTACTAACGTTTTCCAGATAAGAGACGACCGCGCCGTTATCTGCCGACAAACACAGGCACTTGATCCTTAACAAGCCCGGGCTCGACTTCTTGACACGTCAATCACTTGGCTAAGGCATGTTACGACATTCTGACAGGTGAACACAAACATACATAATGACTGGTTGTTAAAGCTTTACAGAACTTAGTTTGATCATTTACAAATCAGAACGATAGCAAGAAAAACAGACGGCATGAAATAAACACACAAATAGAATAACACACACACAAACACAAACACACACACACACATAGATAGAAACGGTAGATAAGTAGATTAACAGACAAAGATTGACAAATCAATGTCACTAAAGCCATATAAAAATGGTGAATACAATTTTCAAAAAGGAATTGGCGAAAGTAATCAACAAATTCCAGCCTCGCCGGGCCCCTCCTTCCCCGCGGAGGGTCGTCTGGCTGCCCACTACTTTCTCCTCGCCTGCCGTCACTGCCGCGTCAGGCCTAACGTACTCCTGCCAGCGCTCGACTTCCTGGTCCGCGCGTGCAGGTGTCTCCCTCGAAGCACTTGAGCCTCAGGGGAGAAATCTAAACCAAAGCAACGAATATGTCTCCAATAAACGCTAGCAGTACATCTCAAAAGTACTAGCAAAAAGCAAGGACACAAAATCCAACAAATGTGGATTGCTTTGTTACCCGAATATACCTAGAAACTAACGACTCCAAGTTACAAGTACAAAAGCACTTACAAATTAACGATTACTTCCAAAAATACGGGACTAGATATCCTTAATACGACAGGGTAGCATAGAGTTATTTATCCGGTTCAAGTTGGGGCAAACAAAGTCTACGGTACTCTGCCGGTACAACAGAGTGTCTACGGTAGTTTCCCCAGAAGAACCGGATACAACGAAGAGGGGGAGCATCGCTAGCGGCGTCGTACATCGCAACAGACAGACACGTACACTGAGCTCCCGCCGCTCCTCATCCAGGGTGCTGCCGATCTCACGGAGTTTCCCCTGAATGTGCTCCTTCACCGCTGCTTGTATTGACTCCATTGTGCTCTCGAGTGCTAGCAGTGACAATGAAAGAGAGAAAAACAGTTATTACTGCAGTCCAAGACCAACCCTTTTCGGCGTGAGTCACGGCACACTACATGCCGTAACTGGGCGATGTCTACAATGGGTGCTTCTTCTCTCAGATCTGAAGAAAACAAATTACCTCTGTGCACAGGCAGAAATCCGATAGTAAAATAATATTGACACAACACCTTCACATCACACTTCTTTGTAGCTATATTTCACCAAAGACACACACATTAACAGTAGCAATGCACTTCACTCTTCCCGTTTTCACCGGTAAAAGAGCTACTGTATCAAAATCGTTATTAGTGCCAGGTTCCGCTCTACGTGCATGCTTATTAACCAAGTCCCTTCTTGGCGGTGCTATCTCTCGCTGGACCTCCCTACTCCCTAGCACGGCCGCTTACGAGTCCGGCCAGCTGTGCATACTGAACTGACCCGCGTCGTGGCACGCCCTGGCACTCACTCTGCCAGAAGCCCTACGAGAAAACTAACAAATAACCGGTTCTTCAAGGGCTTCCCTGGTTGTCTCATCGGTTATGATCAATACGCCGCTGATAGCCATCGCAGAAGAAGCGATTCGAAAGTTATGCAGTGCCAGGTGGCGGTGCCCCATGTGGCACGGTGCCGGCATCGTCTGCACCCGCGTTGCCCTAGGGAGCCCTGTCCTCCGGCTCAAAAAGAATCGGAGTTCGAACAGATTCTAAGTAAAAAATACACGAAGATTCATCCCCTCCCCCTCCCCCTGCCCCATACCCTTACCCCCTACCTCCATACGGCCCTAGAGGTGAGGGGATCACTTTCAAAGATGTAAATAATCAATACACTCAGCGTCGTTGGTGCTTCACACTCGATCTTCACCTAATACATACACACTGTACCAACCCTATCACTAAACCTCACACCTACGACCACCACAGACGTATAAACAAAGCACGATCAGCGCCCACGCCCCCCCCCCCCCCCCACTACCTCCATCACGACCATTATTCGTACCATAACGACACTTCTGGCAATAACAAGCTGATTGTGCAACCGCCTATCAACACCTCAGAGAACTTCTGTGGCGTCTGAGCTTCCCCTTCCCAAACATGCGAACGAGAAATGGGACTTTTTGCAAGCACACGCACGCACACCCATGGGCAATCTTAATCAGACTCAACAGTGGCCCGATGCCCCTGATACCAGCGCTGGGATTCATTAGTATGTACGTGTGGATGAATGTATGTATATATGTATATGTGTATGTATGTGTGTGTGTATGTATGTGTGTGTGTGTGTGTGTATGTATGTATGTATGTAAGTTTGTATGCATGGATGTATGTATACATATATGTATGTGACTCCATCAACATCATATAAATGAGGCTATGTAAACATGTATCTATAGATGTGCTTATGTATGTATACATGTATCTATAGATGTGCTTATGTATGTATACATGTACATTTTATGTGTACATATGTACATATATTTACGAATGTGTGTATGCATTACCTGTGTGTATATGCATGTGTGTCTGTGTATGTGTACATGCATCCATTCACACAACTGCATATGCATATGCACGACTATAAGCATGCATGCGTGTATGCATCGGTGTGTGCATGTATCTACAAGTGAGTATGCATCAATGTGTGCACATATGCACATGTGTGTAAGCATCAATGTGCTCGTGTACGCATTGCATGCACACATGTGCATAAATGCACATTCATACATACACAAATGTGCATACATGCACACATTCATACATACACACATGTGGATGTGTACATATTGATACACACATGCATACACACACTGATGTATACACACATTGATGCACATATGCACATGTATGCAAATATGCACATGTGCATATGCATCAGTGTGTGCACACATGCACATGTGCATTATGCATCAGTGCACGTATGCATCAATGTGTGCACGTATACATGAATGTATGCACATATGCATCAATGTGTGTACATGTGCATCAATGGATGCACGTATGGATCAATGTGTGAACGCATGCATCAATGTGTACATAGGTACATGTGTGTATACATCAATGTGTGCATGCATGCACATGCATGCATGTGGAGTATGTAGGTATGCATGTGGAGTATGTTGGTATGCATGTGGAGTATGTTGGTATGCATGTGGAGTATGTAGGTATGCATGTGGAGTATGTAGGTATGCATGTGGAGTATGTAGGTATGCATGTGGAGTATGTAGGTATGCATGTGGAGTGTGTAGGTATGCATGTGGAGTGTGTAGGTATGCATGTGGAGTGTGTAGGTATGCATGTGGAGTGTGTAGGTATGCATGTGGAGTGTGTAGGTATGCATGTGGAGTGTGTAGGTATGCATGTGGAGTGTGTAGGTATGCATGTGGAGTGTGTAGGTATGCATGTGGAGTGTGTAGGTATGCATGTGGAGTGTGTAGGTATGCATGTGGAGTGTGTAGGTATGCATGTGGAGTGTGTAGGTATGCATGTGGAGTGTGTAGGTATGCATGTGGAGTGTGTAGGTATGCATGTGGAGTGTGTAGGTATGCATGTGGAGTGTGTAGGTATGCATGTGGAGTGTGTAGGTATGCATGTGGAGTGTGTAGGTATGCATGTGGAGTGTGTAGGTATGCATGTGGAGTGTGTAGGTATGCATGTGGAGTGTGTAGGTATGCATGTGGAGTGTGTAGGTATGCATGTGGAGTGTGTAGGTATGCATGTGGAGTGTGTAGGTATGCATGTGGAGTGTGTAGGTATGCATGTGGAGTGTGTAGGTATGCATGTGGAGTGTGTAGGTATGCATGTGGAGTGTGTAGGTATGCATGTGGAGTGTGTAGGTATGCATGTGGAGTGTGTAGGTATGCATGTGGAGTGTGTAGGTATGCATGTGGAGTGTGTAGGTATGCATGTGGAGTGTGTAGGTATGCATGTGGAGTGTGTAGGTATGCATGTGGAGTGTGTAGGTATGCATGTGGAGTGTGTAGGTATGCATGTGGAGTGTGTAGGTATGCATGTGGAGTGTGTAGGTATGCATGTGGAGTGTGTAGGTATGCATGTGGAGTGTGTAGGTATGCATGTGGAGTGTGTAGGTATGCATGTGGAGTGTGTAGGTATGCATGTGGAGTGTGTAGGTATGCATGTGGAGTGTGTAGGTATGCATGTGGAGTGTGTAGGTATGCATGTGGAGTGTGTAGGTATGCATGTGGAGTGTGTAGGTATGCATGTGGAGTGTGTAGGTATGCATGTGGAGTATGTAGGTATGCATGTGGAGTATGTAGGTATGCATGTGGAGTATGTAGGTATGCATGTGGAGTATGTAGGTATGCATGTGGAGTATGTAGGTATGCATGTGGAGTATGTAGGTATGCATGTGGAGTAAGTAGGTATGCATGTGGAGTATGTAGGTATGCATGTGGAGTATGTAGGTATGCATGTGGAGTATGTATGTATGCATGTGGAGTATGTATGTATGCATGTGGAGTACATAGGTATGCATGTGGAGTACGTAGGTATGCATGTGGAGTACGTAGGTATGCATGTGGAGTACGTAGGTATGCATGTGGAGTACGTAGGTATGCATGTGGAGTATGTAGGTATGCATGTGGAGTATGTAGGTATGCATGTGGAGTATGTAGGTATGCATGTGGAGTATGTAGGTATGCATGTGGAGTATGTAGGTATGCATTTGGAGTATGTAGGTATGCATGTGGAGTATGTAGGTATGCATGTGGAGTATGTAGGTATGCATGTGGAGTATGTAGGTATGCATGTGGAGTATGTAGGTATGCATGTGGAGTATGTAGGTATGTATGTGGAGTATGTAGGTATGCATGTGGAGTATGTAGGTATGCATGTGGAGTATGTAGGTATGCATGTGGAGTATGCAGGTATGCATGTGGAGTTTGTAGGTATGCATGTGGAGTATGTAGGTATGAATGTGTGCATACATGTGTACATAGGTATGTGCGTGTGTGGTGCATGTTGTAATGAATGTGCATGTAGGTATGACTGCATATGTAGGCATTCTTAAGTGTGCATATATGTATGCATATGTTTGTAATATATGAATGTGTATATGTAGACATGCATGTGAATATGTATCCATGTGTGTATGTAGGTATATAGATGTTTGTGTAGGTACTTTTGACCACATACCAACATACCCTCATCACACATGCACACACGTACGTACTCATGCACGTGGATGTCTATATATGTATATAGATGTGCATGTAAGTTGGTATGCATGTAAGTATGTATGTGTATGCCAGTACATATGTGTGTGTTTGACAGCATGCACATGTATGTCAGTATACATGTGTGTATGTTGGTATGAATGTATGTGTATGTTGGTATGCATGTATGTTGGTATCCATGTGTATGTTGGTATGCATGTGTATGTTGGTATGCATGCATGTATGTCAGTATGCATGTGTTAGTCAATATTCATGTTTGTGTATGTTGGTATTCAAGTGTGTCAGTATACACATTTCTATATACTGATATGCACATCTGTATGTTGATATGCACATGTGTTCAAGGTAGTATGCATGTGCGTATGTTGGTATACACGTGTGTATGTTGGTATACACGTGTGTATGTTGCTAGACACATACAAGTTGGTATACACGTGTGTATGTTGCTAGACACATACAAGTTGGTATACATGTGTATGTCGGTATGCACAAGTGTGTATGTCAGTATGCACATGTGGATGTTGGTATGAGTATGTCTATGTTAATATACAAGTGCATCTATGTTGTGTGTATGTTGGATGTATGCATATGTCTGCATGCATGTGTCCTTGTATGCATATTGTGTGTGATGCAAACATGTATGCATGTATCTAAGCTGGAATTAATGTACCCATATACAAATGCACCTATGCATGTATTGACATATACAGATATATAGTTATGTATAGTGTATGTGCCTTTAGGGAAGCACATATGCATGGTCTGCACACAATATAACCAATCATCATTTGTGTCTACATACAGCAATGTTGCCTTTACAAGGATTCCTTTCGAGTAATCCTAAGTTAAAGTAAAATTCCTCACTAACTCTATCCTAGTACAAGAACTACTTTTTCCTTTCCTTAAATATTTTCAATTTTAACTTTATAATCCTCTACATAAAGGACATCTCAAACTTTTCCACATGTAAGTTCCTATAGCACTGTTCTGTAGCCACATTTATAAGATATTGACTATATAGTAGTTAATGAACTTATTATTAATGTACTAAATATGCATGCCTTAAACTCTTTACTAATGTATATCACTAGAGGTTTTAATCAAGATTTTTTATTAATATGCATAATCCTGGAAATTTTCAAGTATATCTCAAGCTCGGCTTATGGCTGAGTTAGGGTCCCTGTTTTGTATCTAAATGGCATTCATAATTCCCATAGAAACATTTCAGCAAACTGCCACTTATACTCAATTTCATCAAAAAGGGATTTGTTTTGGAAGCTAAAGTCAACAAGGTTGCTCCTTCTGGGATCAGGTCTTGACACCATACACTGCATACTTGATAAACACAACAAAGGATTCTTGAGGATGGTTTAAGCTAGGACTTGCAATGAACTGCTTTATCTTCTTCATTCTTAAACAAACTTATTTTTTCAAAACTTGTAAATGGCGATTAAGCTGGGAAGATAATAAAATTAATTTTAGAGGCTTCTTGTACAAAATGCTCAAATCATCTGATTATATAACTTGTCGCTATTTTTAATTACAGACTATCTGTGTCTAATAATAAAAGCCCAATCTATAAAAATTTAATTGGTCATAAAAAATGTTGTAAAAGTACACACACAAAGAGGCAACAGACATAAATACATTAAAATTTGCACCATAGATTCATGCTGCATGTAAATTAGCTTTCTTGTATTGCTAGCACTTGCCTAATGCTGCCCTAGTTTGTTCATTTATAATGAGGAAGTTTATGAATACTAAAGGATCTTACACAGACCTCTTCTCTCAAAACTTTATATATATATTCCCTTTTGGATAATCCTTCTTGTGGGTAAGAATGAAAATAATTGGGCTGATAATTTTAATTTTTTAAAAGATATAATGACAAAATAATGATACACACACCAAAAAAATTAAGTACAAACAAATACTAAAACACATGCCAACAAAAATGAAGGATACATCTTTCCTTTATCTGATATAACATGTAGGGATAGATGAATATCTTTATATAAAATATTTTTTTAAAGTTGTAATTAGGATGATAATATCAGTAAATCATAGATTGGAATACAATTAATATCAGGACCTATGCCAACAATATACAAATGTCATCAATTGCATGACACTGACTACAGATATGTACCATTATTTTCTAATAGTAATAATTATTTTGCTACTCCCATCATAATCAAAAAATATATATTGTATTCTTTTAAAAAAATTACGAACATTAATTCTGATACAACTAAAAGAAGCACGATTATTTTCCTTCAATCACATCTTAAGATGTGTATATGTTATCAACATACATAGTCCTGTGAAAAAAAAATCCATTTCTTACTCTACTCTAATCTTTAATATAATAACAGTAGAACAAACTTCTTGAATGAACAAACCCAACTAATTGTTAAGAATTCCTTACCACAAATAATGTAACAAACCTAACTCATCAAGAAAAATTCTTGCCCCTAACAGTTTCATGTACCACAAATATTCTCAAAGTAATATTAGCAGAAATAATAAACCCTATTCTCATTTAACCTTTCTGACTATGATCATAATTAATATCAAGAAGAAACTTTTATTTATATCAGAACAAAAATGTCAACCCCACATTTCCATTTTCCAGAATATATCTATCAGGGCTTTTGATTTGTCTTGCACCTGCCATGCCTATGAAAATTTTTTGAGCTTACTTCCACATAAATATACAACCACAATAACTGTAATTCCCCACAGATGGATGTAAATTATTTACTAGTTAGTTTTAAGTTTTTACTTGCATATTTTTTTGTTTATATCAACATTTCAATCTGTTGTTATAGCTTAAGAAAGCCCTATACAGTGGCAGGAAAACAACAGAGAAATTATAAAAATAAATTCTTGTCACTCATACTTCCCCATAAACAGGCTGATCCAAAGATAAATCACTGAAAAACTACACCATTCACGTATCTTCTACAACGTACTTGAGTAAGGGGAAAATATCAAAAGACTGTATGACTTAGCATATGCCAAATGAATAGGAGTTGCAAGATTTTTGTTTTTCTTTTATTTATTTTGAAAATATCAACCCGTGCATGCATCACTACACAGCCGGCATTCCACTACCTTCTCAAATAAATCCTAGCATTAGAAACCAATTTTTATGAATTGTTAGGTCAATTATCCCCCTAACATTGCTAAATACAGTACATGAGAATTTTTCTTAGTAAACATTCCTTGTCAAACTTCCTCTGCAATCAAGCCCATGATGCTATTTCTTAAAACTCAACTTCTACGAGTAAATTCAACTTAAACAAATGAATTCACACTCGCACATCAAAACCATTCATAATTCACGACAAAAATACGATAACACACATTTCATCACTCGTAATGTCCCAAAACCCTTTCTACCTCATTGTCGCAACCAACATCAATTTAGGTGACAGACTCATTGTTTACATAAAGCTAATCTTATCTCAATAGCCCTTGACACATCACAATAGGCTTGATAATCCCCTCCCCCCCTGTCACCTTCCTATTAAAATCAAATTGTGTGCATATCTGAGATAACGCCACTAATGTGAATAACCAAGCAGTGTATAAGGATGAGTCACATAAATAAAGAAATGAGAAATAACAAGAAAGGAGAATAATAAAATAGAAAGTTTATTTATCATCACACAAGTTCCTTTGGTTTGTAATATCCCTAAACCAATTTCGTAATATAAATTAGTTATTTTGTATTCCATGTAGATTCTCATCAGTTGTTTAGGTAAAATGCGCCAAAATAACGAGAAAAAAATTACTTGTAACACTCCCCTGCGGCGCGAGAGGGGGACTTGGCGTTACAGGTGGCTCGAGATAGTACATTCAACGTTACAAACTCGCGTAAGAGTAGATAAATAACAAATACCGAGACGTGTGCTTGAAAAGGAAGTGAAACTGTTAATGAAAGGGCGAGAAGAGGGAGTAGACCGCTAGAAAGAAGGCAGTGATAAGAGAGAGAGAGGAGAGGAAGCGAGTGTTACAGGTGGGTGAGTGTCCCGGCAAAGAGAGACACGGTGGGCGGACACATTTCTCTCTCAAAGGGTTCTCACGCCCATCTCACGCCCCTCCTCTCCTCTTGGCCACGCCCACTCGCACGCCCGTATGTCTAGCTGGCCGTTGTACCAGGTGTCGTGGCCTCGGACGCCCCTAAAACGGACCTTTACCCTAGCTAAAACTTGAACCTGGCGCGCAATCTTGACACAAAAGTAAGAGCGCCTCAGCAGCACCGAGGACTCTCCTATCCCTCAAAAGGGGGATTTACACCCCGCACGCCCTTCTGCGCCCCTACGCCCACCTCCCACGATCATTGACGCCTCTCCGAGCCACGTGGGCGCCCTCCCACCTCCCCATATAACCGCCCCAGGACGAAGAATAGGAAGCCACTCACCAGGCGAGGCCGACGTCCGTTTTCGCCGCAATATGGCCGGGTCGGGAGGAGTGGCTGCCATGTGCGCGGGGCGTCTGCGCGGCTCGCCTGGGGAACCGCCGCTTTTGAATGTCAATGTGGGGCTAGGTTGGGGTTTTGAGGGATTAGGGGGTATTTTGGGGTTAACTCTTTGGTTGGGGTTCATATTTATTCTCTTGGGAAGAAGGGCATATCATGTGCGCAGGGCAGCTGCGTGACTTGATCTAGGAAACCGCCAATTTTGAATGCTGCCCCTTGCTTCGGGTTGTGGTTGGGGTTTTCAGTTCCTGTGTAGGTCTTTTTGGTTGGATTTGATGTTTGTTCTGTTAGGAGGAATAATCATTACATATTCACTGGTGTGTTTTGCTTCAAGTAGAGATTTGAGTTCTCGGATGAGGATTTTGGTTTGGTATAAAAGGTATTTCTTTCAGTAGGAAGTGCCTTTGCATGCGCGCATTCCTGGCTTCAGAGCAGCCTCTTTTCAAATGTTCTCATTATCATTATTCTTTTCTGTTTCTGTCTTTATCAATTTTGTTTAGGCTTACTGTAGGCCCCATTTTAGAAGTTCTATGACCTTTAAAAATTAGCAAATGGCTTATTTAGTTTAAAACTGACTCTTATTTCTCCCGAATTAAAATTGGAACGAGATGGGATGGTTGTTAGATTTTATGTCATATATATGTATATATATATACATATACATATATATACATATATATGTATATATATGTATGTGTATATATATATATATATATATATATATATATGTGTGTGTGTGTGTGTGTGTGTGTGTGTGTGTGTATATATATATATATATATATATATATATATATATATATACACACACACAGATAGATATAGGGGCATAGCCTGGATTTAAGGAGGGTGCCACCTGTGATGGAAAATGGGTTCGGCTCCCGGACCTTTCAACAACAGAGGGTATGTGGTGCTTCTCTCTTGACTTGCATGACTGAATTGTTTACTTTTGTGTTTTATCAGTGACTTATAAAAGTCACTATTAGACTGTTCAACACTGAATATTAAGTTTGTAATTTACAAACCCTGACGAGGGCACGTGCTTCCTCCATCTTGGTTACGTCATACTCCTATACTGTATGTCTGTGTGTACATTTTTTTATCCCTGGAGAGTGGGCGTGTGGGACACAACGGACACAACGCTTGCTTATTTCAAATATTTTTGATAAAGCAATCTTAATTGTCATGCTTTGTCGATTTGATGGGGTATTTTTTTATTTCTAAATGTTCTGAAAAAGTAAAGAAGTACTTTTCTATGCAAGATACAACGCCAGCTTTCTTGCTTTTTATTTTCCCTTTTTGTATGTTCATGGAATTATATTCCAAAATGTATCGCCGCCAAAGAACTCGGTTTCAAATTTCTCGTTTTTATGTTACAAAGAGAATGTGTGATTTTTCTCGCTTTCTTGGAATTAACTCTTCTGAATGAATAAATGAAAACACTTGAAAGCGGTTAGGGATGCTGACTTGTGGGAATGAGTTTGTGCTATGTGAAAATGTCTCCGATATGTGTGTGCGTATGGACACACACGTCATTATTTCTTTTAGTACTTATCGGTCGTTTCGTTCACACACTAACCCTCACTGTCTCACACAGTCATACAGTACAAGTATATATGCATGCATATACATATATATGTGTGCGTGTGTCTCTCTCTCTATATATATATGTGTATATATATATTTATATATATATATATATATACACATGTGTATGTATATGTGTGTGTGTTTGTATTAATGTATGTGTGTATCTATATCTATCTATATATCTATATGTATGTATATATATATATATATATATATGTATATATATGTGTGTATATATATGTGTATATATATGTAAGTATATATGTATATATATGTAAGTATATGTGTGTATGGATGATATATATACATATACATAAATATACATATAAATGTGTATATATATATATATATATATATATATATGTATATGCATATATGTGTGTATATACATATATATATATATATATATGTAAGAATATATGCGTATGTGATATATATATATATATATATATATATATATACATATACATAAATATGCGTATATATGTATATGTATATACATATATACGTGTATATATATTAATACACATATATACACATACACACACGCTCATATATTGATGTCATCTATATCTATATCTATCTATCTGTCTATCTATATATATATATATATGTGTGTGTGTGTGTGAATTTGTGTGAATGTGTGTGTGTATGTGTATATATATATGAATATATATAAAACAAACATATACATATATACATACATATATACTTACGTATATATATACATATATATACACAAATACATATACATATATATACACTCAAATACATATACATATATATATATATAAACAAATACATATGTATATATACATATCATATATATATACATATATATATATGCACACTCACACATATCTATCTATCTGTCTATCAATCTATATATATACACACATGCCTCTTTCCTCGGTCACATCTTTGTGTTTTTTCCTCGGTCTCTGTGTCGCTGGTCAGGCAGTAGCTTTAGTCTCCCGGCATTTATGTTGACAGAGTCCGAAGCGATAAGTTGCAAGTAAACAGCTGCAAAAAAATCAGTGTTGAAAGGGATCTAAGGAATGAGTGATTGAGAATAATTTCCGAGTAAATTGCTGCCAAAAAGTCAGTGTTGAGTAGATCTACTAAAGAATGAATGATTGGGAATAGTTTCAAGTAAACACCTGCAAAAAATCAATATTGATAAGGATCTAAAGAGGGACTGGGATATCATTTAGTTGTGTGCACCCACAGTTTGTGATGTGTTTAGCTATGCATGCGCATGTAGATTTGTAGAGGCGTAAGCAAGTTGACAAACAGATGGTAAACAGATAGATAAATATAGATAGGCAGATTAATATAGATAGGCTGGAAGAGTATATAGAAAACTGCAACGAAAGTGTGATATCTCTACGCAAACGCAACCCTACTTTCAGTTTTCAACACTTCAAAGCTTAATGTCCCAATTAGTAAAATACCAAAAGGTCGATCCATTCCACCATGGAAAAATTCAACACTGATCGCGCACCTTACATGTCTACCACAAAAAAAAAAAAAAAAACAGTGTACATAACTGTGTGTTAAAATAAATTGCGTTAGCTACGATAAAGGAACACAGAATCTATGGGCGATTATGTATACGAGTGTTATAGTCTGGATACAAAGCTGGTTATGTTTGTGTTGTATACAAAAATGGCTTACTACAAAATCAAATTAATATGAGAGTGCAAAATTGGGCCAACACTACACAAACGGAGTTGGCAAGTATACTCCATGCAACGGAATTCTTATTGTCTCGGGGCTCTGGAGTAGTTTTCTGACTCTCAAAGTTCTCTTCGGACACTAAATTCTTTCAAAGCAGATGGCGATGAGGAAATTGTGAGTTGCATTAAGCGTAACGTAACAATAAAGCGCAATTTCAACTTTCCTTTCCTTTGGATACCATCTCATGATGGCATATGAAAGCACGACTACGTAAACAGATTGACGAAGGAAGCCTCAGTAAAGATACTGTGAACAAAGATCTTGAGATGCCTCTTGCTAGGGTTGCACATATATTAAAAAGTTCTCATAAGGAAGAACTAATAGATCTGACAAAGACTCAAAGGCTTGAAAGTTGTACCATAAGGCACTACGATCAGTATAGAGATAGCAAGCCTTCCTATGGGTGCCACAGAAGTCAAACCAGAAAATGTGACGTGGTTATTGCCAGAATACGTTTGTGTTACAGAATGTATTGGCAACTGCACTGTGCAAGAAATGCAGATGAATCTAGATGTAGACTGTGTAACGCAGAAAACAAACGTAATCTTGAGCACTATATCTCGGATTGCCATGTGATACAGCCTTTCAGACCACCTGACATAAGATCTATGTGAATATTTAATTTCATTTGATACATTGGAAGATATACTCGTACTATATCTTAAATTTAAATAAAACTGCCGTAAACAAAGAACAATGTTATTTAAACACAGTGCCAAAAGCATATCTACGTAATATGTTTTGTATAATGTATAATTTATATTTTTTTTAACTACGTAATATCTCTTTGTATGATGTATGATTTATATTTTTATTTTACTATGTGCAGTTACAGTAATCACAGAATACTGTACTATGTCAGATATACGTAAAACTGTAATCACGATTGCCCACGCATGGGCATATAGCCAGGGTGGTAAATAAACTTACTTAACATACCTATTTACACGATAAGAGGAATGCCGTGATCCCGTATACAAATAGATACAGAGAGTGTCGAAAATAACCAATAAGATTTTTTTTGTTAAAGTCTGTGCTCTTTGGTACACAGTAATGAAAAGAATATAAATGAATAGCATCCAATTTTTATATGGTTTATTCGTTTCACAAGTCAGTATTCACAGTGCTTTTTGCGTTAATACACCACCTTTCAGCAATATTAATAATGATAATGATACCATTAAAGACAATGATAACAATTGTAATGATGATAATTGCAATGAATAATCATAGCACAAACAGTAACAACAGCAAGAATACTATTTACAAGAACAATAACGTTAATAGTATTAATAATAATAAAAATAGCAATAATTATGACAATAGCAATAGCACAATAAAGATAATAACAACAACAATAATAATAATAATAACAATAATAATAATAACAATAATAATAATAATGATGAGGATAATAATAATGATAACGATAATGATGATAATAATTACAATAGTAATATTGGTAACATATAATCATTATTCATCAATATTAAAGAACACTATGAAACATAATAATAAAACCAATGATAACGCTAATAATAACAATAACAGTGAATCAACCAGGAAGAACACATTAAGAACACCCATTAAGATGTGTAAATTGTTGAGTGTGTGTATAGTGCTGAACAAATCAGTCTTAGGGAGCGCGAGAGAAAAAAATATCACAAACTTTATGTGTTTGAGACCTGTGGGAGCCTCAACCCATTTTCTAATCCAGGTGTCCCCCCCTTTCCTTGAAATCCTGGCTACGCCCCTAAATAACAATGGTCACAATTATTTTGCTATAATGGTAACAATGATGAGACTAGTAATCCTGGTAAATAATTACAAAAAATAATTTCTAAACAGTCCCTGGTATATTAATAGTAATAATGTTTGATAAAAATAAATATGATAGTGATACTATTAATATCAGTAGTAGTGA
>NC_061830.1:8134060-8141560 GCF_019202785.1 Penaeus chinensis
TCTTGTTTATATTCAGTCTTAAGTTATGCAGTTTTGAACATCAGGCTATAAAAAAATTAAAACTGTAACCTCTACAGTCTAGATAACCTAACACTAAAATGTTTGGCATATACTTTTTCCCTGATACAGTGTATAATGTTGAACTGATATTTGCCACAGACTAGTTTGGAGATCTTAATTGAAAAAGTTTGCAAGCAGACTTCCAATCTGAAGATCAATAAAATACATTAGCTCTATAATAAACAAATATTATAAAGCAAAAAGAATGAAAGGAAAAACTAAGAATTAAAAGTCATAACAATATACTGTATATCTATAAACATAATTATCACAGGCAAACTCACTGATTATTCAGGTACCATATATTCAAAATTCAGAATTCTTTAATTGTTGGTTATATCTCAACTGAGATACAACCCATCAGACTTACGATATTATTGTGCCTGGGGGCGGAGCTCCCTGCGCAATAATGAAAGAACCATCTGCAAGTGTATGTGCATGAGCAACTAATGTAGCAGCCATTGCTTGTTCCTCTGCTGCTTGCTGTTGCTGCTGCTGCTGTTCAGCTGTAGGGCCACCCAACTGTATCTTGTGCTTACGCCACATGTGTGCTTTGAGATTGCCTTTAGTTTCTGATGCATAATCGCAGCGTGCACAGGGGAATGGTTTCTCTCCTGTGTGGATTCTACGATGGACATTCAGTGTCTCTTTCCGTTTAAAGCTCTTGTTACAGAAGTCACACTGGAACTGTGGTTTTGTCTCATGAACCATACTGACGTGCTTTTTTAATGCCATAGCTCCACGCATGACTTTTCCACAAATATGACAGTTGACTTCTAGCTTTCTGTCTTCATGTTGCCTTTCATGCATGTTGAGTTTCCATTTTTTACTAAATGTTTCACCACAGTGACTGCAAATAAAGAGACCACCTGTGTCTCCTACCTGGATATCATGCAAACTATACTTGTGTCTTGCTAGTGACTTAGAGTTTGACATCTGCTTATTACAAATTTCACATATAAGATTGCGCTTAATACATTGGCGATCAGGACACACTGGATTGTCAGGACTAATTGGCAGAGTTAAATCTTCCCCTTTACATTCCTTCTTCCGACAGAAATTACAGCCCTTGGCAAGAAAAACAGCCAAGCTGAGCGGAAGTGTTCCTCTGTCCTCCACCTGATCAACCATTATGTGCATAATCAACTCCTCATGAAATGATGGATTGACATACAGTTCTAAATCTGATACAGCCCTGCGTTTCAAGTCATTGCTTACCTGCTGGAAGCATGCTTTTGTTAGAGCTCCTCCACTGCCTACTAGCAAGTCATCTCCCCCAACTGCCATTCTGTTAACAAGGTCATCTAGGTCATGAGGTGCTGATGAATCATCAGGTAAAACATCACCCTCCAGTAAGGGTGGCATCAAAGTGTCTTTACTTCCAGCTCCTCCTCCACCTCCACCACTAGGATCAGACCTGCCCATTGACCTCTTCCCCATGCGGATCCAGTAGCGGTACATAGCTATCATGTGAACATATTTTGGAATATGTTGGGGATCAAATTGATGATAATTGATAATTTGCATGTCACCTACTGTGATTGTTTCCACCTCTTGGACAACTGAATCCCCTATGGAAGCTTTGCTGTATGCTTCATCTACTAGAGGGTCTCCAGTATGTGTGACTAGCAATTCCACACTGAAGCCGTTGCCTTCTGTGTCTGCACTCCCCTGCTGGTGCATGAGATTCTTCTTTTCTAATACATTATTCATAACTTCTGAGAAGAACTTAGTGAGGTCATTCTGGTCAAATAGCTTAGTGAGGAGGATATCTGCATGCCAGAGAGTGATGATGTGTTGTGAAGTTCTGGCAATCTGAAGAGTTGATGCAGAAGGGTCAAAGAGTTCTTCAATCTTACCAAGGAAGGGTGTCAGGGCACTGTCGACTATCTTCTGGACTGATACCTGTGACAGATAGATTGAAGTGATAAACAGTGACTTGAATATGAGAAAATTATTATTACAAAACATGAAAACTTATGGTAAGATTTTTTTGGTCCATTTTTTCAGAAGCACTTTCTATCAAAGTTGCCCCCCTCACCATTTACAAAAAAGTATCAGTTTTTAATAGTACAATTAAAAGCCATAACCAAAGTACTAACCTTCATTTTTCCATGTGCATCATCTCCTCCACCCTCATGGTCTGTGACAGTCCTCCTCCTTCTCCTCCTCTCTTCTCCCAGTCCATCGTCTGGCCCGCCATCGCCTGGTCCTCCTGTGTCTGACAGAAGTGGCATCACAAGGCTCTCCAAGTCATCCTCACCAGGTTCACGTTTGATGCGCTTTCTTGGCCGACGGGGCTCCTTCTCCTCAACCTGGGAGGATTAGAGAGACTGCTACAGAAAAGTTGATAAAAGTATCGAATCCATATCGAGTAATGGAATTTTTTTTCATACATTTCAATAAAGAAATGTTATACATCTAACTATAAGTAATGAAATATGTAACTATTTAACTGGATTATTGTCTAATGGTTTTATAAAAAAAGGTATCTTGGAGAGATATCAATAAATTTTCTTTACAAGTACACATCTGGATATCTATATTCATAGACTGCTACAATGATAAGTTTATATTTATATGATATGATATTATGTAATTACTGTGCACATAATTTTCTCTAAGACATATATGTAAACAATTTTAATAAATACAATAAACAATGGGCATGTGATCTGGTTCAGAGAAAAGGTATTATGTTGAGAGGTTTAATTATTTTCTGAAGCATAAGTAATTAAAAGCAAAAGCTACAGTACTAATTACTCTAACAGCATGAGGCCGCCAAATATCTTACAAACTTGAGTAAATGCTTTACATAAGTATTTACATATAAAATATTAATTGTCATGTGATGACAAACACACCTTCAATTCTCTCTTTATATTTAACCTTTTAGGAACAACCAATCCTTTATCTAAGTACAAGAAAAAACTTTATTTAGTTCACTACATCAGAAATAAAAATGTAGTCTTTGTGTCAGTTGAATCTATTTTCTCTCATTGTTCCTGATCAGCATGCAGATATTTATGAATACTAGGCAATAATTATCAATAGTTTTTATCAAAATAACCCTATGCTGTTGGGGATGAGCATGGAATGTATGAACATGCCGTGCCCAACACAAGTTAAGTTTATTATACAGATGGCTGCACAAGTGCTTAGTCACCAATGAGTCAATTACTAGCCCAACCTATATCACCTACCTCACCCTTTTCTTTGATTTTTGGAAATATTTTATATTGGCACTTGTATTGTTAATAACCCTGTAATAATTACATCAATAATAATAACAGTATCAATATTCATAGCATAAAAAATCCTGAAAACTCAAGGAAGGAGAAAATCAAGTGTGGCACATAGAATTCTGATTAACTTCTTGGTGGCTGAGCCATTTATGCTATGGTGGCATGGGATTAATCACAGGATTCCAGAGTTCTATCTTCCTCAAACAATATTCACACACAAGCATGATTACACATAGACTGACTGTCTCCTTCTCTTTCTGTCTGTCCTTCTAAATATGTATGTATGTGAAAATGTATCAGTTCGTTTAGCTATTACAAAGGGCATTCTCATTTATCATTACTGAAAGACATTTACTTTGATAACTTGTGCATTATTACAGTGACATACATTGGTGTACCCTAAACTTTAAATGGTTTGCTTCTTAGTATGAATACATAAACTTGTTGAATTTTAATTTCAATCTTCCTGGTTTTGTCCATCTTCATAAGGTGTAAGTATTTACCTATCTCTAAAATAGGACATATATATACAAATATCCAAGAAATAACTTGGAAACAAATATACACTACCTCTCTTCCTGCTACTTCCTGATCATACTGTTCCAGGGCCTCCTTCATCTCAAAGAGGGAGAGCACCTTCCTTACAGATGCTGTGCCTTTGCCCCATAAAGTACTCATGGACCCTAGGAAAAACGATGCAAAATATTTAGAAGTCCTGCTTGACAGTATGTGAAAATTATGATATATAGAAACATGAAATATGTAGCCTGAATGGAGTCCACTTCTCTGGTGGTGCCTTATTATACAACCTAGATTTAAATGTGAGCATTTCAATAAACTAAAACAAATCAACTAAAAGTAAATAGAGACACTTCATAAAATCTATATCCATTTGTATAGTTTCCTTTCTTACCTGTATACATAAAGGAAACAACAGCATCAACAACATCAAAATTCACCGCAATGGGTAGAGTAAAACGACAGAACTGGTAGAGATATTTCAACTTTTTTCTCCTCAAGTACATCTGTCTATAGAAGTACGGACTGCGAGCCACTAATACAGCTCTGTGGGCCTAAAAAAAAAAAAGGATTGTAATTGGGATCCATTTAATTCTACAGAAAAATTTGCTATACATTTTATTTTCATTTTCTATGCATTCTCAAATCTGTCTTATCATTTTGGAGATGAATAATTTATAAAATGATGTGTTTAATATAAATCAATATCATATCAGTGTAAGCCATAAGGAAACATGACCTCCTATTTCCCAATAAAACAAACTTACATAAACCATCTGTCTTTTATCCATATCCACAAGTGCAGTGTTACAATCAATTCGCAGCTGCCTCATCTGCTCTAAGGCATTGCCCAAGTGAGGGGTCTGCAAATTGGTGGTAAGATGGCTCTGTTGCCACATCCTCTAAGCCATCTGTTGCCCCCCCGTCATCCCACATGGGTGGTGGTGGGGGCTGTACTTTCCTTGGTCGTCCTAAACGGCCAGGCACTCTTTCAACAGGGGAAGTGTTCAAGGGGTCTCGTGGTCCATATGCAACTACCTGAAGCAGTTAATAAAACATTAGGAGGGACTCTCTTTTATGATTCTATTTTCCTTTTTCAAATCAAATATCTTTAATGATAGAATTACTGTTTATTTTGTGTACTTTCTTACTCTTTAAGCCTAAATTAAACACAAACACACACACACACACACACACACACACACACACAACACACACACACACACACACACACACACACACACACACACACACACACACACACACACACACACACACACACACACAAAAAAAAAAAAAAAAAAAAAAAAAAAAAAAAAAAAAAAAAAAAAAAAAAAAAAAAAAAAATTAAGTTTATGAATTTATGAGAAAGTCAGATCATTATTCACTAATCAGTGGTATTTACCAGTATATATTTGATGACACAACTCACCACATATAAAATAAACAATATTTTTTGTTGACAACCCAATATAGTTTCAGGGAAATGCTATAAAATCTTAAAAAGTTTTAAATACTCTCTTACTCTTAACTGCAATCAGTCCCAATTCAATATTCATCTATCTGGATTGAACAACTAATCCCTCATTCAAGAAGATAAACAGGTATATAGTACCTTTCTTTCATTCTAAGACAGAAATTATAACAAAGAATATAGTCCAAAATTATTCATAACTTAATGGCAAAAATATATGCTGACAAGTGGATATAAAGTATGCAAGTACTCCAAACTCATATTCATGAACAGTAACTATAAATCATAAATAATGAAAAGAGAAAGAAAGAAAGAAAAAAAAATGAAGAAGACAAAAAAGAGGGAAGAAGCAACAGTTCATTTTTATACTCTTTCATAAAATATATCACAATCTTGGAAAATTTACTGGAAAAGAAAAGAAAAGAAAAGAAAAGAAAGAAAGAAAAAAAAAAAAACTTGAAAAATAAATTTAACACTATGTCCCTCACCTTGACAAAATCACTCTCATCAATGAGGACTGTGACCTGTTCAATCCTGAAAGGCTTATCTGCATCATGATCCTTTCTGATCTTATTCAGGTCAATCAAGGTAGCATTTGGGGCTAACTTGGTGACTGAGCCAGGAGGGGGCTGGACAGGGGGAGGGAGAGGGTGTCCATCTGGCCCTAGTGGTGTTCCATCAGCTGAGGTATTGAATATTGGGGTTACACTGGCACCCAGGCCTTGGCCTGTGCCATCATTTTGGGCTGCTGCCTGTCAATGATAAAGTTACTTATGATAAATTGTAGCTATAAAATACATTTTCATTCAGAAAAAAAAGTAAAAAACACAACTTTCACAAATTTACTAGGACCATAACATACAATAATAATAAAGAATTAGACACATATAATTAACCATTATTTAGAAAACTTTTATACACTTGACAATACCACTGATACGTACTAAAATAAAATTACTACATTTTGTATTTAAAACCACTTCATATATATATATATATATATATATATATATGATTTCTAATGCACAAAAGGTTTTAGCACAGGTGACATACTAGAGAATTGGGAGACGTTTAGTTTTGAGCATACATATAGTACAAGGTAAATGTTACAAGGAAGTAACAGAATAATGAATAGATGTGGTTACAAAACTGCTGTGATCTCCTCGGCTTTGGTGCTGCAATAAAGACCAACAAGCTGATACTCCTAGCATAAAGCCTGGCCTGGTTCCTATTTGACATAAAATCCCTAATTAGGTTTATGAACTTAAGTTATGATCCATCCAGTTTTTATCTAATTAATAATCAACTTATTTCTTAGTTTGCAACACCTGCCATAGAAGAAAAAGGTCTCAGAATTCACAGATCCATTGATTTGATATACAGCTTAAATTGTACAATTGAGTAAATATATCTGAAACTGAACCTACTAAATCATGAATATATACCTTTTAATGCCACTACACCACTTCATTAAGAGAACAGTACAATCAGAAAATCTAGCCATCCTTACTAAGAATGTCATAAATCAGAGAACACGCACAATTGCACTTTCCTTTTCAATACCACAAATAAAGTTTCATTGACAAGTATGTGTATGCCATTCTTGCATGGGAATTTGATATATTATATCTGATATCTAAACTTCCTACAGCATGTATGTAGCTGTTGACCTAGACTACAGGAAAAAGCTGTCTGTCTGGTTAACTACAGTGATGTGACATCAAAAGATGGTGACTGAAATATAGTACATCTAATTTTTTGTATAAGTTGTTACCTATATTTTTATAAAAACTGACTCTTTAAAGGTGAGCACATATTCTAAGAAGTTATACAGTTGCATGAAAATATTGTATGATCTTTCAATTGCCTTAAAATATTCTATTTAAATGGTCTTTTCTAAATGACAAATCAGAATTCTCTCTCTATATATATATTAGCTCAGATTTCTGTCTGTGACTGAACATATTAGAAAACAAATTCTAAGTCTAATTCAGTGAACTAAAGCTAAAAGCTGCTGTTCATTATAGGAGTGCTGCTAATGTGAAAATTATACAAGATGCCACTTCACAATATCCATATCTATACGTATACTTATATATAAATATATATATATATATATAATATATATATATATAATATATATATAATATATATATAATATATATAATATATATATAATATATATAATATATATATATATAT
>NC_061830.1:8149060-8159060 GCF_019202785.1 Penaeus chinensis
ATTATTATTATTATTATTATTATTATTATCATTATTATTATTATTATTATCATTATCATCATCATCATCATTATTATTACTACATTATCATCCTTAGTGTTATTATAATCATCATCATTATTATTACTACATTATCATCCTTAGTATTATTATAATTATTATCAAAATTATTAATATTTTTATTATCATTTCCATTCTTCTTTGTTACTATTGTTATCATTATTATTATTATTATTATTATTACTGTTATTATTTTTTATTGTTAATATTGTTATCGTTACAACCATTATCATTATTATCATTATCATTAATATCATCATTATTGTTATCATGATCATTACTATGATCATTTTGTTATCACTTTCATTAGTATCATTATCCTTATCATTGTTTTTGTTATTATCAATATTGTTATTATTATTATTATTATTATTATTATTACTACTACTACTACTACTATCATTATCATTATTATTACTACTACTATCATTACCATTGCTATCATTATTATTATTACTATTATCATTATCATTATTATCATTGTTATTATTATAATCAGTATTAGTATTAGCATTATCATTATTCTTCTGATAATAATTTTTATTATTACTATCATTATCATTAAATATTTTTATTAGTATTATTGTTATTATTATTATTATTATTATTATTATTATTATCATTATTATTATTAATATTATTATGATTATGATTATCATTATTATTACTGTTACTATTATGATAATAATAATCATTGCTATTACCACTATTACTGTTATTAGTAGTATTAGTATTGTTATTATCATAATTATCACTGTTATTATCATCATTATTATTGTTGATATTATCATCGTCATTATTACTTTTAATGTTACTATAGTCGTAATTAAAGTTATAATTATTATAATCACTATTATCATTATCATTATCATTATTATAATTATTATTATCATTATCATTACCATTATCATTATTATTATCATTATCATCAATATTATTATTATTATCATCCTTGTTAGTAATTACCATTATTATTATTATTATGATGATGATGTTGATGATGATGATTATTATTGCCAATGCTATTACTATTGTAATACTTATTATTATTATCATCTTGATTGTTACTGTTATTATTATTATCATCATCATTAATGTGATTATTGTTGTTATTGTTAGCTGTAGTATCATCATTACCACCATCACGAACAGTAGTTATTATCATTATCGTTATCATTACTGGAATTTTTATTAGATATTGATATTATTATCATTATTATTATCAGTAGTTATAGTAGGTGCAGTAACATTATTATCTTTATTAGTAAAAGCTCTCTGTGACTTCAACGTCCTTACCGCAAACATGGATCAACTGAACGGGTTCCCCAAACAGGCCCCCAAAATCCTGAATCTTATGTTTTGGTCCAGGAGACCTCTAAGCCCAAGGGCTTTGCCTCATTGTTAAATGCATCAGGAGCTGCCATCCAGAGACTCAGATAGGACAGCAACATCATCGGCGGTCGAAGTCAGAGACCTTGATATTGCCCAGTGTTGCTCCATACTGACTTTGGATAGTAACTCTGCCCATTATCCAGTCCATGCAGGTGTTGAAGAGTGTTGGTGCAAGGACACAGCCTTGCTTTGCACCTGAATTAACAGGGAAGAAGTTTGACTCGCCTCCACCACAATTGACAGCACTTTCAGTACCTATATATAGACTTGCTATTAGGCCAATAATCTATATCGGAATTCCCCTAAGTCTCAGAATTTCCCATAGCAATTCTCGATGCATTGAGTCAAATGCCTTCTTGAGGTCGATGTTAGCTACAAGCTACCCATGACCGTACTCACGACGGCGTTCCACAATTACTCGAAGTGCTAGATACTGTCTATTGTGGACTTGCTAGGAGTAACCAGAGACTGCTCCAGACTCTGGTTAGTAGGTGGTCGTGGATCCATTTCAGAAGAATGTGGACAAAAACCGTGCTTGGTATACTGAACAGTGTAATACTATGGTAGTTGCTACAGTCCCAATGATCCCCTTTCCCCTCCAGAGAGGGATGACCACGCTCCTCAACAGGTCAGGGGGAGTGGAACCAAACTGCCAGATGGCAGTCAAGACTGCATACAAGCCCTGTGCCATAGGTTCACCCCAGCCTTTAGCAGTTCAGCAGGAATATCACATAGACCTGCAGCTTTCCCACTCTTCAGTTTCGACATTGCCATCCTAACCTCAGTTAGGGTAAGAGGTTCCTTGCTGTTAGGTGGGTCCAGCACACCTGGTACAGTTGCTCAAAATACTCAGCTTAACATTTACAAACTCTAACATGATCTGAGAAGATCTGTCCATCCACTGAGCGGACTGCAGTCATCTACGAGGAGGGTTTAGAGTTTAGCTTTCTCAGGGCTTGGTAGGCAGGGCGAAAGCCATTTACTTAAAAATGTCCTTTCAACCTCCTCAGCAAGATTCATGATGAACTGTCTTAGTCCCTTCTCAGCAGTGTCTGAGCCCTACACACCAAAGAGCGACGCAAGTCCTGATTGCCATTAAGCCAAGCCATGTGACACACTTCAGTGGCCTCCTGTGTCTCCAGGGCGATGAAATTCTGCCTTGCCATTGGCCATATGCCAATGGACAACTGTGCTGCTTTGAGTGTTTTGTGCTTGAAAGACTCCCACAGAGCAACTGGGTCTATCAAGTCACTAAGTTCTGTGAATCGATCAGAGACTGCCGTGGTGAACCCACAGGCACACTCCTCCTCCCTCAGTCTGTCCAAGTGAAACACTCTAGAGTGATCACTGGAGGGACAAGGAGTTTTGAAGTGGACCCATAGGGTAGCCACTACCAACCTTTGGTCAGTGCCACAGAACTCGGTACTCCGGTAAACCATGCAATTCTGGAGGATCCTCTAAGTGCTGACAAAAATGTGGTCATAGAACCCAGAGGCACACTCCTCTCTGATCTGTCCAAAAGTGTCCATCCACTGAGTGGACTACAGTCATCTACGAGGAGGGCTTAGAGTTCAGCTTCCTCAGGGCTTGGTAGGCAAGGCGAAGGTCATTTACCAAGAAATGGCCTTCAACCATCTCAGCAAGATTCCTGATGAATTGTTCCTGGTTCCCTCTCAGCAGTGTCCGAGCCCTATACACCAAAGAGCGACTCATGTCCTTATTGCCATTCAGCCGAGCCATGTGACACACTTCAGTGGCCTTCAATCTCCAGGGAGATGGAATTCTGACTTGCCCTCGGGCATATGCCAATGGACACTGCTTCGAGTGTTTCATGTTTGAAGGACTCCCACAGAGCAACTGGGTGTATCAGGTTCCTAAATTCTGTGAATTGATCAGAGACTGCCATGGTGAATCCACAGGCACACTCCTCCTCTCAGTCTGTCCAAGTGAAACACTCTAGAGTGGTCACTGGAGGGACAAGGAGTTTTGAAGTGGACCCATAGAGTAGCCACTACCAGCCTATGGCCAGTGCCACAGAACTCGGTACTCCGGTAAACCATGCAATTCTGAAGGATCCTCCAATGAGTGCTGACAAGATAGTACCCGTATCACTATACCATGTTCAGTGATGTGGATTGGAACACTGATACGAGGAGCCAGAAATCCTCATTTTCTTGGACCTAACAAAGTCCCAGAGAAGGAGGCTGTTTTCGCTGCTGGCTTCTTTCACATTGAGTTTGCAAGAAGTTAAAAGTATGCTTCAGTCTCAATGCCATAATACACATCAACCAGTGTTACCTCGACCACCGGGGGTTGAAGTCAGCTGGAGATGGCTATGACAACTCCCTGGAGGTGATGACCTCCGAAAGGGCAGCCACCTCAACTCCCAACCACTCCAATTTCCTCAATAGCAGAGGTAACCACTTGTTCTGTCACAAGGACCGGATATTCCAAGCACCTACCCGGATAGCTCGCCTGAGCTTAAGCTCCAAATAAAGAGGGTCTGCAGGATGTGGGGTCCAATGTCCACCTGCGGGGTTCCCATGGGCTTTGCCCCACAGGCTTCATGCTGAGGTGGCGCCTGCCAGGGCGCAGGGCGCAAGCAGGACGAGTAACTCTTATTCCCAACCAGTGCCCCAACATTTGTCTTCCCAACGGGACCCACAGCCCGCCTCACTTGTTGGGTGGGAGGACAAC
The DNA here is from genome assembly GCF_019202785.1 of Penaeus chinensis. Classification (NCBI taxonomy): domain Eukaryota; kingdom Metazoa; phylum Arthropoda; class Malacostraca; order Decapoda; family Penaeidae; genus Penaeus; species Penaeus chinensis. Next base: position 8,153,210 of record NC_061830.1, read on the forward strand.
ATCCCTCCCCCCAGCACATCCTTTTATTTTTGACACTGCCAGTTAGTTATATATATACATATGTATGCATAGGTGTGTGTGTACATAAACCTTATATATACATATGTATGTATATATACATATTTATAAGAATATATGTATATATACACATATATATTTATATCTATACCTATCTATCCATCTGTCTCTATACATTTATATGTGTGTATGGATGGATGAAAAGGGAAACAGACACAATAAGAAAATAAATCAAATCTTAACATTTCGAACTCGTCAAGAGTTCCTGACCAGAGGCACAAATAACTCGGTTTGGCTAAGTTATCCATCTGATGAGAAACTCTTATCGAGTTCGAAACGTTACGACTTAAATTCATTAGTTGTTACATTTTCCTTTTCATACAATCATACATACATGTTTGTGTGTGTGTGTGTGCGGTAAACCCTCGCCAAATGTAAATAATTAAACTAATGGGAAAAACTAATGGCACCAAAGTTTCCACACACACTTGTTCATCACTATGGAAAACCCAAGTTTTAGTGATTTAATCTCATAAATCACGATATACAGGTAAGGGGAGCACCCATTTCATTAGAATTTGCTTAGTTTTGCTCCATGTATACCTATTTCCCATTTCATTAGAATTTGCTTAGTTTTGCTCCATGTATACCCATTTCCTTTGGGACACTTGCAACTTTCTTTTCCCTTTTATGTTTACCTTTGTCCATATCATCATCAGCTTAACTACTTCCTTCGCTGTTTTCATTTGCCAATTATTTGAATTGATGAAGGGTGAGGGGGAATAGCACAAAATTCGATTTTGGTGATGCTATGAATGGTCGCCAGATGCGATTAATGGTAGCAACTGGTAAAAAGAACCAAACGCGATTTTGCTAAATCCATACACGCCGGATGTGAGATTTTACTATATATATATAGAAACACACACACACACACACACACACACACACACACATATATATATATATGTATGTATTGTAACATTTCCCAAATCCCTAGCACTTTCATACACTTTGATACATGTTTGGCCTTTAGGTGGATATTATTCTAACATGTTGAAACATCTTTTTGGTTTGTATCAGTTTTGTATGCCTCTACCTTGAAACTATGTGCAACACTCAACCAGCCAATCAGAGCGCAATATTTTTCAGATATATTTCACATTGTCTCAGAGAGCAAATTATATATTCATTAATTGCGAATTGCATCGTAATTTTTTTTTATACAAATTTCTTATCATAATGATGTATAAAATGTTTCTGTGTTTATATGTGCACAGATATATATATATATATAGCAATATAACAAATACATGTTCACTCACTGTGAGTAAAATTTTAAGTCAATCATTGCGGTCGCTGGAACATGCTAATAATTATCAACGTGTTCGAGTCAAATAACGTGTTGTTGACTTTGGTGGGATGAATGTCTTCAAAATCATTCTGTACCTCTATGAGGAACAAAATAGCTCAAAAATATATAAGAAAAAGCTGTGTATCCTGACTTATTGACATAAATCAATCAATAAGCCAACACAATTCCAAAAGTCCTGGATTGTGGTCTTTGCCCAAGTTTTTTTTTTCACTGCTAGATGCACCAAGAGCCACCACTAAGGTATCCAGAAAGTCTACAAAGTTAAGGTTGTTGATGTACATATAAACATACATACATTATATATGTATACTTCCGTGTATATATATATATATATATATATATATATATATATGTACATACATACATTATGTGTGTATGTGTATATAAATGAACATATATATACATATATATGTATATATATATATATATATATATATATATATATATATATGTGTGTGTGTGTGTGTGTGTGTGTGTGTGTGTGTGTGTGTGTAAATTTATATATATAAGTATATATATGTATATATATACATATACATATATGTGTGTGTGTGTGTGTGTACATACATGTGCGCATATATATGTATAAATATATATATATATATATATATAAATACAGATAGATATATGTATATATATACACATATATCTATATATGCACACAAATATGTAAACATAAATTGAATGTATGTGTATATGTATATATACATATATATATATATATATATATATATATATATGTGTGTGTGTGTGTGTGTGTGTATATGTGTGTTTATGTGTATGTGTGTGTGTGTGTGTTTATATGTGCACAGATATATATATATATATATATATATATATATATATATATATATATATATATATGTATATATATATATATATATACACACACATGGATATATGCATATATATATATATATATATATATATATATATATGCACATAACTATGCAAACATATGTAAATATAAATGTATGTGTATATGTGTATATGTATATAAACACATATATATATATCAATATATATATATATATATATTGACACACAAAAAAACACAGTAATCTGTACACAAAGATGAAAAGGAAAACAGACTCATTAAGAAATTAAAATTTTCGAACTCTTCACGAGTTTCTCTTCAAGTTTATTATTCGTCTGAAGAGGAAATTGAAACGCTTCGATTTATTCTCATTTCTTACTGTGGCTGTTTTCCTTTTCATATATATATATATATATATATATATATGTATATGTGTGTGTGTATATATATACATATATGATATATATGTATATGTATATACATATATGTGCAAACACACACACACATATGTATGTGTGTATATATATATATATATATATATATATATATATATATATATATATATATATGCACACACACACACACACACACACACATATATATATATATATATATATATATATATATATATATACATACACATACACACATACATATATACAAATATATATGTATATACATGTATATTGTATATATATATTTGATATATGTGCATATATATACATATATAATGTATATACAATATATATATGTGTGTATATATATACACATATATATATATATTGTATATACATTATATATGTATATATATACATATATCAAATATATATACACATATCATCATCATCATTTGGGAGCTAACGCCGGCAGGGGCACATAGCCGCATCCACCCTTTGCTTCCACCTACGAGGGTCCCTCATGGCGAGCCGTTAGGCGGGGGCCCAGCCCATCTCTAGCTCCTCACAGCAGGGACGATCAATCTGGCCATGCCACGACTTCCTCGGTCGTCCCACAGGCCTCCTCCACCCAGGGTTGTCTCGAGCAGAGACAACCTGGTGGGCAGGGTCATCCTGCAGGAATCGAGGTAAGTGGCTGTATAGCCTGAGTTGGCGGTCGTGGATTGTGCAAGTAACAGGTCCTGTACCGGTCTCACGGTGCAACCGTTGGTTGGACACATGTTTCCGCCAACTGTACACCATGATCTGGTGCAAGGATATGTTACAAAAGGCATCACGATGAGATTCCATAGCACAAGATAGCATCCAGGTTTCATTACCATATAGTAAAACTGGCAGTATCAAGACACGAAGTGTTCCTTCTGCACAGGTACCGGCATCTCCAAATACTTTTGTTGAGAGATTTCATGACCCCTGCTGCCAGGCCAATCCGTCTACTGACTTCCTGGTCTGACAGCCCAGAGTCATGAACTGTGCTACTGAGGTATATAAAGCTCTCTGTGACCTTAATGTTTTCACCCCATGCATGTACCGACTGCACAGGGTCTCCTAGTAGGCCCCCAAAATCCTGGATCTTGGTCTTAGTCCAGGAGACCTCTAGCCCCAGGGGCTTTGCTTCATTGCTAAATGCATCAAGAGCCGCCACTAGGGTTTACAAGAGATTTAGATAGAATAGCAACATCATCAGCAAAGTCAAGGTCTGTAACCTTGATATTACCCAGAGTTGCTCCACAATGACTTTGGACAGTAGCTCTACCCAGTATCCAATCCATGCAGATGTTGAAAAGTGTTGGTGCAAGAACACTGCCTTGCCTCACACCTGAACTAATAGGGAAGAAGCTCGACAGGCCCCCACCACACTTTACAGCACTTTCAGTGCCTGTATACAGGTTTGCTGTTAATCCAATAATCCTTGTTGGAATTCCTCTTAGTCTTAGGATCTCCCAGAGTGATTTGCGATGCACTGTATCAAACACCTACTTGAGGTCGGTGTTAGCTGCGAGCAGCCCACGTCTGAACTCACGACGGCACTCTACAATGACTCAAAGCGCCAGAATATGGTCTATTCTGGACTTACCAGGAGTTAATTCCAGACTGCTCCGGCCTCTGGTGCCTCAGCAGGTGGTCTCTGATATGTCTCAGTAGGATGTCCATGAGTACCTTGCCTGGTATACTGAGTAGTGTAATACCTCGGTGATTGCTGCAGTGCCACTGATCCCCTTTCCCCTTCCAGAGAGGGATGACCACACCCCTCAGCAGGTCAGGGGGAATGGTACCAGTTTGCCAGATGGCAGACAGGACAGCATGCAAGCCCTTTGCCATAGGTTTTCCACCAGCCTTTAACAGTTCAGCTGGGATGCCACAAACACCTTGTGTTTTACCACTCTTCAGCTTGGAAATCGCCCCCCTGACTCCAGTCATGGAGGGTGGATCCTCTCTGATGGGTGGATCTGGCAGATGAATCTCATCATTACCTGCATCCAAGTTAACTGTTTGTGGATCAACCTGATACAACTGCTCAGAATACTCAGCCCAACACACACACACCCCATCAGGAGCTGAGATTATCTGGCCACTTTCTGAGCAAACTGCAGTCGTCTGTGAGAAAGGCTTGGAGTTCAGCTTTCTTAGGGCTTCCTAGGCATGACGAAGGTCATTTACTAGGAAATGGCTTTTGACCTCCTCTGCAAGATTACTGATAAACTGTTCCTTATCTCTTCTCAACAGTGACCTAGTCCTGCGCATCAGAGAATGGTGCAAGTTGCGATCCCCTGGCAATCGAGCCGCATGACAAGCATCTGTGGCTTCCAGCGTCTCCTGCAAGATGATATCCTGTCTTGCTCTTGGGCGTTTACCAATCAATTCTTGGGCTGCATCAAGAGTTTCATCTTTGAAGGTGTCCCACAGAAGAACAGGGTCTTTCAGGCCCTCGAGTGCTGTGAAACCACCAGAGATAGCCTCGGCAAACCCCCGGGCACACTCATCCTCCCTCTATCTGTCCACATGAAGCACCCTAGGGTGTTCATTGGAGACACGGGGGGTCCTAAAGTGGATCCGGAGAGTAGCCACAACTAATCTATGATCAGTCCCACAGAATTTGGCACTCTGATACACCCTGCAGTTCTGGGGGATCCTCCATCAAGTGCCAACAAGGATGTGGTCGATATCCTTGGTCACACTACCTGTATCGCTGTACCAAGTCTAATGATGCGGGTCAGAATGCTGATACCAGGAGCCATAAATCCTTAATTCGTGGGACCTAGCAAAGTCACGGAAAAGGAGGCAGCATCAGCTCCTCAGCCATGAGGACTGACAGACATCTCGTAGCCATCTCGATCACAGCCGGATACAACATTGAAGTCACCCAGAACAAAATGAATATCTCGCCGAGGACAGCTGTCTGTCTCAGATGCAAGTTTGGCGTAAAACATATCTTTAACCTCAAGTTTATGTACATCCGTAGGAGCGTACACAGTAATAAGAGACATGAAACCAGATGAAAGCTTCAGTCTCAATACCATAATACGCTCATCGTCTGGAGTGACCTCTACTACCGAGGGTTGAAGTCTGCTGGAGATGGCTATGGCTACTCCCTGGTGATGGTTGCTATTGTTGCAGCCCAACCAGTAATAAGTGTAGCCACCCACACTACTCGTGTTGCTGCCAGGTCTTCTCACCTCCTAG
>NC_061830.1:8161560-8166560 GCF_019202785.1 Penaeus chinensis
AAAGCATTCCTATTGTAGCATTATTACATGTATCAATACTGTATAATGACATGGAAAATTTATTGTTGCTTCATCCATTTGAACTTGCAACCCTTATAGTCTCTCACTGCATGGTGATCATTACGTTATTAGGTATTGGTTTTCTTCCTGTTCGTCATATCCTCTACTGAATATTAATCAGTAACATTACCAATATTCCTGCACTGTCGAGATATATGAATATTGTTAGAAAATTGTGCTTGGTTTATTAGAAATATATGTTGTGTATGTTGATTCTGTCATGTTGTCAGTGGCATATATCTTATCATCAATAAATTGGATATCATAATCTGCAGTGGCCATGACTCATGTTGTGAATCTGCTTACCGATCTTTCACATTTTTTTCAGATGTAAACTTATCATAACGATCAAAGGACGGAAGAAAAGAGTCTCTAATAACTTTAGAGACTCTTGATATGACTCGTGGAAGAAAGGAATTCCTGAAACTGATAAAAGGCCCAGCAGTAGGGAGTTTACAACCATGGAGGAAAAAAACAATCGTTTTTGTCAGTGACTCATAGACCCGTGTCGGCTACGTCATTCCAATGATGTATGTGTCTTACGGTGGATGAATATATTGAAATGGATGCACTGCGATCGATATACAGAATTCCGAAGTTACGGAGACGCTTATAGAAATGTAAAGTGGAAACATCTTACTGAGGTCAACGCACATTCACGCAATCTGCATATGATGTATCATTAAAAATACTTTTTTTTTGACAGTAACTAAAACTGTATACATTTTTTTAGGACAAAATGGCTTCACTCCCACGTGCTGGTTATATATATAGGCTAATATATCAACTGTAAAATGTCATAATATATCAACTGTAAAATGTCATAATATATCATTCAAAAAGTGCCACAATGATAATGTGTCATAATATATCATTCAAAAAGTGCCACAATGATAATGTGTCATAATATATATCCGTTACAATGTGTCATTATAATTTCAGTATACTTTATGGTTTATAATGTGCCAGCTACGATGAATGTATGTTGCCATTCCATTAATTTACTCTTATAAACATCAGTTAAGGAAATACCGATAATTATTACTCCTCATCGATGACTAAGCCTGATTAATCATACTTGCAAACAGAATTACGTATCAGGTATAAATACGTATGAACTGACTTACGTCTTGACTTTCCTCTTCATCATGTCTATTTTCCTAATGTAGATGCAATTCAAATAACTACATTCCCTGTATCTTCCGCACGGTATACATTACAGTATTTAGGAAACATTAAAAGCAAATATGAGAGTTGATTTTGGGAGTGGTAAATCCTTCCTAAATCACATTATGCAATAAACACTTCTGAGTCAACAGCTGCAAAAAATACTCGCAGGTGGGTCTACACTTGTAAAATTCAGCTATGTTTATGTAAGAGATATTTTACTGACTTTTTATTTTGAAGCTCAACAATAATTGTCACGATCATAATAACAGTGCTGATGATGAAAATAATATTAATAATATTGACAATAATGATGATGATGATGATAATAATAACAATAATAATAATGATAACAATGATGATGATAATAATATCAATAACAATAATAATAATAAAAGTAACACTGAATATAATAACAATAATAATAATGATAGTAATAATAATAGTAATGATAAAGATAATGACAGTGATAATATTAATGATAATGATAATAATAAAAAATACTAGTAATACTAATGATAATCATAATAATGATAATGACAATGATAATGATAGTAGTAAAAATAATTATAATCATTATAACAATAATAATAATAATAATAATATTAATAATGATAATAATAATAATAATAATAATAATAATAATAATGATAATAATAATAATAATAATAATAATAATAATAAAAACCATAACAATGATGATGATAGTGATTATGAAATAATGATTATGACAACAATAAGAAGAGCAACAAGAACAATAAAAAAAAAATAATATCAATGATGACTAATCATAAAGCACTATTGATAATAATGATAGCAACAACAACAACAACAACAATAATAATAATAACGGTAATAATAAAAATAATTATAATAAAAAACAATGATAATGATTATGATAATAATAGATAACGATAATAGTAATAAGTATAATAGTAATAATGATAATGATAGCAGTCATAATAAAATATCAACAAGAGCAATAATAATAATAATAAAAGTAGTAGCAATAATAACAATAATAATAACAAATATTTTAATAATGATGATAATAATAATAACGGTAATGATCATAATAATAACAACGGTAATGATAATGATAATAGAAACAACAATAATAATAATAATAATAATAATAATAATAATAATAATAATAACGGTAATAATAATAATAATAGTAATGATAATGATAATGATAAGAATGATAATAATAACACTAATGATAACAATAACAATAATAATAATGATAACAATAACAACCATGAAAATGATAACAGTAATAATAATAATAATAATAAAGGACAATTATAACAAAAACAACAATAGTTATAATAATAATAATAACAAAAATCATTGTGCTCCTCGACATGTTAATCACCGAGAGCAAGACTGGAAAAAATAGTGATGATAATAATAACTTTAACTGCCAAATGCATACAACCATAAACATACCAGTAATATCGACTTTGTTGGTAAAAAAAAAAAAGAAAAAAATATATATGTGCGCGCCATACTCAAGGCAAATATTGATTACTTCCCAAATTATGAATATCACAGCAGTTATGATAAACATGATATACGACTATTTACTAGAATCAATTACGTATCAATTGCAGGAATGAATTCCAACGATAGCAATAAATATAGCGATACTGATACTGATAACGACCCAAATACATAATCCATCATGTGGATGGGTTTCACCCTATCATATTCACCCGTCAAAAAAAACAAATGAACATCGCAAAATAAATGGCATTCTAAATTGCAGTGTTGCAAGGCTGATCACGTGACTGAGCTGTGGGGTGATTTATGAGGTCTCTATAGAGGGAAGGGGAAAGTGAGGAGAGGAAGAAGAGAATCAGAGAGCATGAAGAGAGAGAGGTGAAAAGAAGAAAAGGAAGGAGTTTCAGATATTCCGAGTTTAGGAGGTTTATTTCAAGTACTAACTTTTTACCGCCTTTATAATTATTTTTATTCTACATTTCTTCCTCTATTTCGATATTCATTTAGGTAGAATTTAAATAACTTATACAAGGCAGATTGTTCGATTTTAAAACAGGTATCTGAAATCCAATTCGGGTTTTATAATTAAACTACTATTAACCTGTCAAATATCGTTTAGGTTACTGTATAAATAGCACACAAATAAGAATAATAAACAAATAAACAAAACAAATAATTTGATAGAGACAGGCAAATACAGAAAAAATATAATTCTTCACAAAATATATTAGTAATGACTCACTGCTATTTAACATTTTCATAGTCCCTAACATTCACCTCCTTTTTAAATATATTAGTAATGACTCACTGCTATTTAACATTTTCATAGTCCCTAACATTCACCTCCTTTTTAAAGCTCCTAAACGCCTTAATAGCTACAGCAGCCCGATAATCATATATGGAGTTGCAACACAGGTAACTGGCTTTGCAAGCGTGTGCCAGCTTGGTCGCAGGGTACGTTACTTCTCGGTGTACCCGCGGTGTACCTGTGTGAGAGTACATCAGGACTGCCAGATCAAGATGGAACCGATATAGAAATCAGTGTTGTTTTCATTTGGAGAATTATCGCTAGTAATGTTTTTGTTCTCGTATGTGCACATATATCTATATTATATTTCTACTTACTTCTTCAATGCTTTATGTATATTCAAAACATTTTATTCAAGGGAAATTATGAACTTTAACAATGCATCTAAAATAGGGTCTAATCAGAGGAAGAGAAACACAGAGTTCAAATTACGCCGTAAGTATACATGTTCAAGGTTCATTTATGGGAAATGTGCAGCTGATTGGCGATATATCTAACGTCATGACGTTTAACACGTCTCTGCAAATTAAACAATAACCTAAGATTCTAAATGTTTGAAAATGCAAACTGAGTAATAATGATACTGATAACGGCGATGTTCTTACAGACCTTGGGAGCTTGTCAGGAAAGCAATTATATTTTCCCCATCACAAACACAAACACATATTTATTTGTGTGCATATATACATACATATATATATATATATATATATATATATATATATATATATCCTCAAAGACTTAATCCAGCAGCTAAATACAACTAAAAGAAGCAGTTTCATCTCCTCCCGATTTCACTCATCCCTACCAGCATCCACAAATCATCCAGAGGCCACACACCGAGGACTACTAGTAAGTTCTCCGCACATGCAAATCGGGGCGGCCGGATTGAAATGCTGCAGCGGCGGGGAAGACGCCGAGTACAATTTTTATCATGAGTCACGGGTCAATGCCAAGTTCTCAGGGGCTTTTGGCTCAGGAGTTTCTAGGAGTATTGATTTGTAAATGTTTTGTTGAATTTAAAGAAACATATATATTTTTCTAGGAGTACTGATTTGTAAATGTTTTGTTGAATTTAAAGAAACATATATTTTTTCTTTCTTTCTTTCTTTCTTTCTTTAAGGGGGGATAATTCGGTAGCGGATATTGATTATTTTTCGGATAATTCGAGGAAGGTTTGATTTTACTGTTTGAAGATGTATGATAATAAGATAGAACAGTAGGACTAATATGAGGTTAATTTGTCATCACCTCTGCCTGGCCCTTATATGAGTCTTATGAAATTCCGTGTACATATCTTATATGCTTTGGCATACGTCCGCCTTTTATATTTATCATCATTGGTTCTTTCATGATATAAACATCCATATCTCTTGTGCAGCTAATGCTACATGCATAATTCTTTTTCGAATCATACAAGTCTCATATATAGCTATTTTTTTCGAAATTGCCATTAATT
>NC_061830.1:8171560-8174060 GCF_019202785.1 Penaeus chinensis
TTTAAGGGTTAGTCTAAAGGAAGCTCCATTTGGGAGGTATTCACAAGGCTAAAGTGTTTTAAAGCGAGTATGACTTGGGCAAGATGAGTAAATTTGACGTGCTAGCTAGACACTTCAGGAATTCCTGGAATATGATTAAATGAAAAAATTAAGATATTTTATTTCTTCAGTGAGATTAACATTCGAGAGGAGTGCAGTTTATTAATTTTGTAATTTACATTTTCTCTCAATTTATAATACGCTTTTGAAAGTTGAATGACAGGTGACTAGTTTGTAGATTGTATTGTTAATTAACACTAGTTCAATTATATTCACAAGAATTTGCATGCAAAATGTGGAACTCACTCTACCATGACTAATGTGGATAAGATAAACATAGTATTACAAAATGAAGGAAGATCAAGTATAGAAGATGTGGGGAGAGATGAACACATTGTGGACCTGTTATCGAAAGTGTAAATGCATAATCTTTAATGCTGTTCTTCATTTATTTGTCGTGTAATCAATTAGCCTACGTGCATGAAGTAAATGTGGTTTAGTATCCTTCAGCTTTTAATTTGCAGATGATGGGATTTGCTTTTAAGGGGTTAGAAATTCAAATTGTGAGCTAAATAAAGCCAAACTGAATCATTCCAAGATGGTCTGTAAGATCACGGATTCTGAGAAATTTCCTCTTCTTTAGGAGGCTGAGCCGGGGCAGTTTATCAGATGAAAAAAAAAGGGAAAGGAAAAGAGTTAGAGGAGTGAGGATTTTTCTGTGGAGACAAGAGATGCTGACTGACTGTTTTTTTATATTGTTTTATTGTAATTGTGCTCTTACCATTGTGTTGGGGGTCTCAGTGGTACATACAAAATAGTATAAGGCACTTTATATTAATGGAGATTAGTGTAACAGATACAAGTATTATACTTGATTATATTCTAACCTGCTATGACAACTCGAAGGTCTATAATGAAAACAGAAATTTATAACAATTGAACATACCAAAATACACAGTTTATATGAATCAACATATATTTTCCGTTGTTAGATTGTAAAGTTGCACTGCTAGGTAAAGCATATGTATTATAAGCCTATGTGTACTTTTTTCAGTACTTCTTTGAGCAATTTCATAATAAGTATAACTGTATATGAATAGCTTAGAAATATTTGATTCTTATTTCTGATAGTGATGTCATTTACCATCTTGAATATATTTGTTCATTATGTTAAGAATCAGATAATTAAACTGATTAAGCTTCTTGAAGATGCAGTCAAATGATCTGTTAGATATTTAAAGAAAAATATGAAAGTAAATTTATTTTTAATTTTCATATTAGGTAAACTATTCAAGAAAATAAACATATATGAGAAATCTTTCATTCTCTACCACAGAAAGTGTTGCATAGAGGAAAGGCATGACATTTCAATATTTTCTTCTGTTTGTTTACAAAATTATGTATTTGTATATTTTGTAGGTCAGTATATTTCCAATGTATTTGAATGTAGATGGTGGTAGTTCTGTTGATGTTATGAAATACAAATTATATAAACTGAGAGACATAATAAATTTTGACTATCTTTATAAACCTAGTGCAGCTTGTGTATTCTCTCATTTACATTATTACAAGCAAGTAACTGTATTCTTCTCAGGTATGTGATAGTCCTGGCTTTCACTATAAACATTGTATAGAATCAATAGAACAATGTAGTCTTACACTCTTCATCCTTTCCTATCCATAGCAGATTTACACAAACGTGTATCCCCACATCATATAATAGAGGATTTTATGGCCTTCTTTTTTCTTACTCATGGATCTTTCATCTGTGAAATCAGGCCCGTCTTTTTAATGTACATGTCATATTTTGTCATTAACATGATGCTGAGTGATCTATATGAGCCACACATCTCATCCTGTTTAGTTAAGAACCACTCATTAAGATTGTCTAGGAAACCCAGCAACATAGTATGTGATCAAATAGATAAGGGTAGCTGCATATGTAAGTAAGACAGTTCCTGTTAGACACAACACATACTGTGGTATAATAATAAGAGAGACTGCGACAAGATATTATATAGCTTGGATTTCTTGTACAGCATAATGCATTATAAGGTGGTCATTGCCCACAATGGTTATGTTTGGAAAAGATATTAGGATTGTGTATCTTTATAATTTTGTATAACTACCAAGGTTGTTGTTCACTTGGAAACAGTGGGGACATATATATATTGTTTTGTGTAAAAATAAGAGACTACTGTAATATTAGATCATTTTAAGGATTAAGATTTTGTGTGTTTGGAGATTACTTGAATTTCAGACAAGGGTGTATTGTTTAATTTTTATATTTTAACATTTTAGGAAGTGGCATTGATATACAGTATAGGCCAATTTGCAGAAAAAAAATTATCTTAATATATTACTACTTGAACTCTAACTACTTAACATTATTACCCATTCTTGTCATTGTATATTGTCATATTTGCCTCTCATTGATCTGGTTAACTAATCATAGGTGACC
>NC_061830.1:8179060-8186718 GCF_019202785.1 Penaeus chinensis
AGGGAAGGGAGAGAGAGAGAGTTGGAAAGGGAGGAGAGAGAGTGAAAGGGAGAGAGAGAGAGGAGGAGAAGGAGGAGAGAGAGAGAGTGGAAAGGGAGGAGAGAGGAGAGTGAAAGGTGAGAGAGAGAGAGTGGAAAGGGAGAGAGAGAGAGTGAGGAAAGGGAGAGAGAGAGAGAGAGCGAGGAAAGGGAGAGAGAGAGAGAGTGAAAGGGAGAGAGAGAGGAGAGTAAAGAAAGGGAGAGGGAGAGGGTGAAAAAAGGGGGGAAGAGGAGAGAGAGTGAAAAGGGAGAGAGGGGAGAAGAGTGAGAAAGGGAGGAGAGAGAGAGAAGTGAGAAAGGGAAGAGAGAGAGAGTGAGAAAGGGATGGAGAGAGGAGAGAGATAGAGAGAGGAGAGAGAGGAGAGAAGGAGAGGAAAGGGAGGGAGAGGGGAGAGGGGAAAAGGGAGGGAGAAAGAGAAACATTGGTTCTGACTCCATTATCGTCTTCTAATGGAGGTGATTCTTATTTGGGGCGCGAGTGTCGTCTGCTCCCCGTGGCCTTTCCCAGAAACAAGCCCGCAGATTCTCGCTATCGTTCGTAAATATTGCTTTTAAAACCTGCCACTTCATTATTAACTGCAGGTGTGGAATCTCCAGCTCAGGAATGGGTGTCGTGCATGACAGATGAAAGATGAATCAAGGTCTTATTCATTTTGGGCGGATGGGAGGAAGGGGAGGGCATGTGGAATGGGGTCCCCTTAACTCCCCTCCCCCTTCCACTTTCCCTTCTCCTTCCCCTTCCCTCTCCTTTCTCCTTCCCCTTCCCTCTCCCTTCTCCTTTCTCCTTTCCCCTTTCCCCTTTCCCCTCTCCTCTCCTTTCCCCTTTTCCCCTCCCTTATCCCTTCCCCTTCCCTTCTCCCTTCCCTTCTCCTCTCCCTTCCCCTTTCCCTCCCTTACCCTTCACCCCCTTCCCCTTCCCCTACCCTTCACATTCCTCCCCACATTCCCTTTCCCCCTTTCCCTTTTTCCCCCTTCCCTTCCCCTTCCCTTTTCCCCTTCCCCTTCCCCTTCCCCTTCCCTCACTCCAGCGATGCCGTGGAGATGGAAGGGCTGTACGCGACACCGTATTTCGTCACTGAGAAGGATACGCGATAAGTCCCCAATGGATCTGTGGGAGTTTTGCCATTTGATAGTTGGGCTTCTGTGCGCTCCTTCCAGCTGCTGCCACCGCCTCCCTTGTCCTCTCGGGATTGTTATTCGATTTGTTTTTCGTTTTTCGTCCCTGTTGTTTATCTTTCGCTGGTATGATTTCCAATTGGGTTACGTCATTTTTAACTGGGTTATTGAAGTAGGCCTGTCGCACCTGTGAAGTGTGGCAAGGTTCTCGGAATGTCGATCTTTAGAGTTGTATCCCAAGTGAAAGAAGTTATGCTTGAGCAGTCCCAGCAGTTTTTAAAACTAAGGTCAAATCCGTCTGGCTACATGTCAAACTGCTTGTCTGCCTGTGTCTGTCTGAATATAAATCCATATATCTGTCTATCTATATGCCTGTCAATTAGTATTTTCCACTTCGTCTGTATATTTGTTTGTCTATTTATCCATATGTCTATCTTGCTATATAACTATCTACTCGTATGTTTACCAATCCATACATGTATCTGTCCGTCTTTCTATCAAGCCTAACTATCTATATTTTCATATTCCTCCTGAGTGTCCGTGATTGAGTGTTAGCAAAGCGAGACGAGGCGTAGCTACCCAAGGTGATGTTAGGGAGGACAGATGCGTGCAGAAAATGAGAGGAGCCGAAGCAAGACGGGAAGCGAGGCAGCGGGGGGAGGGGTCTCGGGAGTTTGTTTACATCCTATCTGGTTGAGGAGCCAAGAGCCCCGCGACGCGAACACACCATTTACGCTCACGCAGGCCTGTGTATAAAGCTATTTTTAGCTTTGTAATATTACCGGTGCTGGAATATGATATTGGAATTTTGATAACGCTTTGTTTTCGATTTTTTTCAACAAGCCTTTCTGCGGGATAGCTGTTTTGCCGAGGGTCGACTCCTTTTGTCTAGGCTAACGTTTCTCTGTTTTAGGAAGGCCATTGGTGGTAGCGCAGACGTCTCGATGCGTAAGGAAAACAATCTCCCCTGAAAAAGGTCTCTGGGAACGGGCTGGGTTTGAAGTGAGGGGGATTGTTTATACGGGCAGCACCTGGGGAGGGAATGAGGGGCGAGGAGGGCGATGCGGAGGCCAGGATACTCGAGAGGAAGGGGGGGGGGGGGAGACACAGAGGTGGAGCCACGTGGTTTGCAAACGACGAACCAGCTGTTCAAGCCGTGTGAAATTTGGTTAGTAGTCCACTTTCTCGCCCCAGTTCCCCCTCCTCCCCCTCCTGTTGCAGCTCATATCGTGACGTGCATAGCTACGATGGCGCGTGTGACACCCGGCGGCAGTACCCGTGCGTTCCCCCAAAGGCCGGCGAATCCTACTTTGTTTCCTTGGAAACTGGCGCCGTGATCGAGAACACGGTGAAAGAGAGGGAAAGCAGGGCGTGAGGGGCTTTGTTTACATTTAGCCACCTGTGTTAGCGCCTTGGGTTACTCGCAGACATGAACCATGGTTATCCACCTACGGGGAATTAGCATCAGCATGTTTGCCTCCGGTAAATGTTATTTGTTGGCGAGGACCGGTAGAGGAATCTCAAGAAAGCATGAAGGAGCAAAGAATCAAGCAAGCACACACACAAGTTTTCGCCTCCGTCGCCTTCGCCACCGCCTTCGCCGATCATTGATAGAGGGGGTCGTGTATGACGTGGCATTTGAGTGAGGGTTCTACTACCTGGTGGCGCGAAGGTCCCGCGCCCCGCACCACCGCCATATACAGCGTGCTCATTGAAACTCGTTTTAGACCGTCGCTCCCTAATTGTCTCTCGCGGGACTCATAGTGTCCCGGCTAACGGGACGCGCGTTATTCGAGGAACCCAGGCCGAACGGTCATCGCGCGCCCTTAAGCTGCGGCTGGTTAGTCCTTCAGGATTATTCACTTTGGGACAGGAAGGGCGAGCGCACAGTCGTGGGCATGGCGTCGCGCCGACTAGAGAGGGCACGGCCGTCCGTCGCTTCGGCCCGGGAGAGAGAGGAATAGAGAGATGACTCACACGGCTAGAGGGTCGGGGGATAGCAGGGACGGGGAGTCCTTGCTCCTTCCCCTCCTGCCCCGCTCCTGATCCTCGGACAAGAGTGCCACGCCCCTCCTATCGTCGCCGAAGAGATGAGTGCCACAAGGAATGCGGAAACATGCACACCGACATCAGTACCGGTACCACCATACTACCAAAACCTAGTCAAGGACGACCACTCCGCCTTGCTCCTCGCTGCGACGATGATCGGGGGAGATAATAGCGATCCCCATTGCGGTCGTGTTTTGTGAGTGACCATTACGTGCTGTCACCCTAACCGACAGCTGAGGGATGTCGCTGTCTTTTCCGCGGCTCTGGACGGGCGCCGCGAGTGACTCATGCGCCGCCGAAGGGACAACGTTGGCGCTCGCATTTGACAGTCCTTCGGCCTGGGAGACCCCCTTTCTTCCCTTTCGCCTTGTCTGCGCCCACTCCTCGCAGGCCAAATCGTTTTTTTTTTTTTTTTCCTTTTTTTGCGGCGCCGTGCGTGCGCGTGATGGCGCGCTCAATCACTCGGGATTTTTTTTCTTTCAAAGTTTGCGGTTCATTGACTTTGAGATGGCTTTTGGGCTTTCTTTGCTCCCTTCTCTCCGGCTGAATGTTTTTCCTCTGTCTTTTCACAGTCTGTTACAAAATATATCTTCGTGATACTCAGTGTCAACATCATGACTAGTATGGTAGTAGTAATTATAGTAATATTGATAAAGTTAATGATGAATGTCATGTGATGGTGATGGTCATGATTGTCATCATCGTAATGATCAGCATGATCATCATATTGATGTTAGTAATAATGTTAATGGTACTGTTGATAATGGTAATGGTCATGATATATATCAGTAGTAATAATATTATGGTTGTGGATATAATTTTAAAAATTGTTATCACCACCATCAATTATCATTATGACTTCTGATTGTTCTGTTATTTTATTATTACCGCAGCGAGTGTTGTCTAACTAGGATATGATGATAGCTTTATATTTATATCATGATCATCATCATCCCGACTACAGTTATGATTACTATTATTATTATTACATCCAAAATGAAACATATATTACATCACTAGAGCAATGTAATCATCCATGACGGGAAAAGCAAACTAAAACTCTAAGGCCAAGACCCGCCTTATTTCTTGTCTTTCGATCCCTTAGAGGGGTGTTTCCCTGGATATTACTGCGTATTAATATTTCGGCTTTATATTACTCCACTCCTGAGGAACATGAGCATATAAAGCGCGTAGACACATGCATGCACAGAACAAGCACGTGCAGTATAATATGTACTTTTACTGAACATACACATTCATATGAACATTTACTTATAGTCATACTAACTCTCGTACAGCATATGCTCACTCATATTCGGATTCAAACCCAAACAACATACGTGCGTACAAGGCTTACTAGTTATTTTCTTTAAAAAAAAAAAAAAAAAAAAAAAAAAAAAAAATCTCCTTTTTAACGGTCCTATTATAGAATGAATGAATTCAAGTTCATGTAGATGTAGGACAATCCGGTTGAGGATGTCTCGTTTGGTTTTGTGTGTCATAAGGGCCGCTAGATGTATTTGTTCTGCTCTGCAGTGCCTGGAAAGAAGGATGAATCAACCCATCATCCCCCTCCCTTTTTCCTCCCCCCCTTCCCTTCCTACTCCTACCCCTTCCCTTCCCTCCCCCGCCTTCCCATGTGTAGGATACCCCGTCGTATGATAGGTGTGGCACGGCTCACCTCCGCCACACACACAAAAAACTTCTTTGGGCTCAGTGCCAATGGCAAGAGTGGCTCGTTCCCGCCGCTGGTGCGTTTTGGCCTCACGTTCGTGTAGCGGCTATCCTTTGCCATTGTTTCTTTGTGACGGGGAGATGTTGCATGTATGGCAACGGAAGTTACATAGCGTATTTCCTTGTCCGACCTCGCGGTCTCTTTCAGTTAAGGGAGGGAGAGGTGCTTGTCATAGGAATGGGAGCCACATTTGCCTCGTTTTGGGCGGAGGGGGAGGTAGTCTAGTCCGTCGCTAGTGTTAATAAACTGCCTTCTTGTTTATCATCCGGCGGAGTCAGCGCCACTCTCTTCTCGTAGAGCAGTTGCCAGCTAACCGATTTGCGACGATTAAATTGTATATATATATATATTTGATTCTTGTTTTCTTCTTCGGTAATGTGAAGGCTTTTCATAAATCCGAACTATAGTCTCCCGCCTCGCCGTTTTGGTTTTCCGACGGTGGGATCACAGGCGGGGCGCAGCAAAGTATAGCGCGAAGGAATGCCGTGCGTTGTGTTCCCGCGTGGGTCCGGCGCCAGTGCGGAGACGTGCCCAGGTGAACTGCACATACCGCCGCGTGGTTGGGGGGAATTGGCCGTGCTGCTGTGCTGTACGCCGCGCTGGTACCGATGCTCTTCCTGCTGTTGCTGTCAGCACCTGTCTATCACCCGTATGCGATATATAATTGTCCTTCATGGAACTCCGTCCAAAGTTCTTGTATTTTAGTCAGTTGACTTGGTTGACAGAAGACAAGAGTTGGTCATATATGATGTTGAATGAACGACACGACCATACCATGCCGGACATCAATCCTGTTCAACTTGGCACGGCGTTGATCCGGCTGTCACACAAACTGCGCTAAAGTTACCGGCCGGCATGGCTGCGGCGCTCGCGTCGCGAACCTGCTTAGCACGGCGGTTTTAAAAATTTCGGGTTTTTGCGCGGTGCTTTAAAACTGCAACAAAGCATTGTCCAACCAAGGGTTTAGTTTGGGAAACGCTCTTTTTTTTTTCTTTTTTTCTTTATTTTTCTTTTTTTTATTTTTTCCTTTTTTTTCCTTTTTTCTTTATTTATTTTTTTCCCTTTTTCTTTTTTTTTTTTTCCTTTTTCTTTTTTGTTTTTCTTCTCTTATTTTCCCCTCCCCCCCCCCCCCCCCCCCCCCCCCCCCCCCTCCCCCTCCCCCCCCCCCCCCCTCCCCCTCCCCTTCTCCCCTCCCTCTCTCTCCCCTCTCTCTCTCTCTCTCTCTCTTCTCTTCTCTCTCTCTCCCCCTCCCCTTTCCCCCCCTCTTCCCCTTTCCTCTCTCTCTCTCCTCTCTCCTCTCTTTCCTCCCTCTCTCCCCCCTCTCTCCTTCTCTCTCTCTCTCTCTCTCTCTCTCTCTCTCTTTTCCCCTTCTCTCTCTCCCTTTCTCCCCCCTCCCTTCTCCCTCCCCTCCCCCCCCTCTCCCCCCTCCCCCCTCTCCCTCCCCCTCCCTCCCCCCTCCCCCCTCCCCCCCACCCCCCCCTCCCCCCCCCTTCCTTCCTTCCCCTCTGTGTCTTTTTTTCTCTCCCTTTTTTCTCTTTCTTTCCTCTTTGTCTCTTTCTCATTTTCTCGTCTCTTTCTCTTTCTCTCTTTCTCTTTCTTTCTTTTTCTTTCTTTCTTTCTTTCTTTTTTCTTTCTCTCTCTCTTTTCTCTTTTCCTTTTTCTTTTTCCCCTTTTTTCTTTCTTTTTTTCTCTTTTTCTCTCTCTCTCTTCTCTTTTTCTCTCTCTCTCTCTCTTTTTCTCTCTCTCCTCTCTTCTTCTCTCTCTCTCTCTCTCTCTTCACTTTTCATCTCTCACTCTCTCCTCTTTCCCTTTCCCACACTACACATATTTCGGAGTAAACATTAAAAGATGGCAAATGAAAAAGAGACGTTCTTGAACTTGAGCGGGCAGACGCAAAAAAGCTAAATTTTTTCGGACTTAAGTCCCCCTTTTACTTGGGCCCTAGTTGGGTGGATAGGGGTTGCGGCTGAAAAATTGGGTGGGTGGTACCTGGTGGGGAAGATATTCATGTAGGTAGGGGATGAGTGGGGCGTGGATCATGGTTTTTTTCCGCGATTTTCTTGATTGATTGGTTTTTTAAGTTTGGGGGGAGTGAGTGTTGTGTCTATGTCTATTTTTTCTATGTTATGTCTAAAGGTGGTTACGTCCGTGTGTGAAATTTGTGTATGGAGAGACACATGCAAAATTGGGGGGGGGGGGAAGAGGGGGGGGGGGAGGGGGAAAAGTGTTAACTGTGAAGCAGTGCTAGAGACGGTAATAATGATGACGTCAGATATAAGTATGTTGTCATTCCTCTTATCCCGGCTTAACAAGGGTCGGTCATGGCCCTTGGAGGATTTTTTTAAACATAAAAGGCCCCTCTGCCAGCGGTGGCCCCCGCCCTACCCCTGAACGGGGATTGTGGGGTTTGTGGGGGTGTGACGCACGCCCACGTGTCTGAGGGTGGAATGACCCCACCTGCCTTCTCATCCCCGCATTATGTCCTCCCCCCCTTTTCGTCAATTTAGGGCAGTTTGAAAATTTTTGTTTTTTTTGGGTTTTTTTCTGTCGTCCATGAGGTGGGGGTTGGTGATGTTGGTACAAATTTCCTTTCTGTTTTTTGTCCTTCCTGTTGCCTTTCGGTACACCGGCTTCCATAACTTCTTTGTGGTGTTAAGATAATGTATTTCTCTTACGTTGTTTGTCTTGGGATGAAAATTTCAGTTTTTAATTTGTTTAAT
>NC_061830.1:8186818-8194318 GCF_019202785.1 Penaeus chinensis
CACACACACTCACACTCACTCACTCACTCACTCACTCACTCACTCACTCACTCACTCACTCACTCACTCACTCACTCACTCACTCACTCACACACACACACACACACACACACACACACACACACACACACACACTCACTCACTCACGTGAACAAGCACACGCATTAATAGGCAAACAGAATAAATACGTGTGTAGTAATGTATTCACTATTGTTTAGAGTTGGGGAAAAGTGCCATTACAATTATCGTTGTTATTTTTATTATTACTACATTTTTGACATCATGATGATTATTACTGTTGTTTTCTTGTTTACTATGTACGCTATTACTGTTTCTAACGCATGTCAGAGCTAGATATGGTCCATATTTCGAGCTTTGGAAATTTGATTTAATTGAACAATACTAGTCAATATGGGAGCCCATTATTGTACGAATTTTGCTTCTAAATTAATTGATAGTCGATAAGATAAGTTTTTTTTCGATCGGGGTATATTTTTTACTGTGTTTGTTTGTATTTATTTAATGTTCTGTCCTTTACTCATCTTCGTCCATCGTCGTTATTGTCAAAAAAAAAACATATTATTTTCAAATTTAAGTTATTTGCCTCGACACGTGCTGTGCGTTTACACTCATCGTTTAGCTGATCTCTTGTGGAATCTGCGTGCGCAGTCCAGGGAAAGTCTAGGTTAGGGATATACAGAGTTCAGGGTTTTTTAAGCGGTTTTTGTGTGACTCTTGGCTCCTCGTTCGATCAAGAATTTGCCTTTGATGAGAAATACTGTCTGCTGCATTAGTTTTGTTGAGTGTGTTTGTGGTTGCATATGAATGTGTGTGCAGCTACATCTATGGCTTTATTATGTATTTGTTTTACAATTGCATGGCTTTAATTTTTTTTTCTCTTTCCCATCACTTCATCTATCCCCCAAACGAATACTCAGTTTATAGTTAATAACTAAACGTTTAGGAACGATTCACACCCTTGAAAATTCGCGTCGCATATTCCTTTATGTTTTACGGTCATTACTGTTATTTTTTATTTTGTACATTTATTTTGTTCGTTTTCTTTATCAATTTTATTATTTCATATCTACTGCATGTTATGCTTTTCATTCCCTGCTCTTTTTACGATTTATTGTCTAACCTGACGTGCTGTTATTTTTTTCATTATTATTATTATTATTATTATTGTTGTTATTGTTGTTATTGTTATTATTATTATTATTATTATTATTATTATTATCATTATCATTATCATTATCATTATCATTATTATTATTATTATTATTATTATTATTATTACTAGTTTCTCCATATATTTCTTTGATTTATTTTAATTTCGATCCCACACCTGCAGCATGAAGTTTACTGCGCTTTGAAGGGATCAGTTCTCGTGCGTCACAGATTGGGACTTCTTGCTTGTCACCTTGCCTTCCTCGTAATCCCCCTCCTCCTCCTCCTCCTCCTCCTCCAATTTCTCCTTCCTCCTCCTCCTCCTCCTCCTCCTCCTCCTCCTCCAATTTCTCCTTCCTCCTCCTCCTGCTCCCTCCCCCCTCCTCCATCCCCCTCCTCTTCCCCACACTTCCTCCTTCTCCCCCCTCCTTCTTCATCTCCTTCTCCCTCCTCCTCCACCTTCTCCCTCCTCCACCTTCCTCCTCCTCCACCACCTCAAAACTTCTTCCTCCTTTTCCTCCTCCTCTTCACCTTCTCCCCCTCCACCCCCTATTCTCCCTCCCCCTCCTTCTTCCTCCCCCTCCTTCTTCCTCCTTCCTCCACCCCTATCTTCCCTCTTATTTTTCTCCTCCTCTTCCTCCTCCTCCTCCTTCCCCTTTTCCTTTTCATCCTCTCTACCTCTCCCTCACTCGCCTTCAGACCTCTTCCTCAATTGCACATGGTAGCCAAAAGCAGTTAGGGGGTGAAAATGCCGAGCGCTTCTGCTAGATCCCTTTAGGCCGCTTTGGTGGCGAATGCATGTGCGGTATGTAAGGGATATGTGGTATGCGAAGGAATAGAAAGGCAGACAAGCAGGCAGGTGAACAAGTAAGTAGATAGGTTGGCAAACAAGCAGAAAGGCAAAATAACAGGTAGGCAGGCAGACTAACAGACAAACAGACATGCAAGCAGGCAGGCAAACACGTAAGCAGGCAGTTGATGATAATGTAGATGTGTCGAATCAGTTAGAGGAAGGAGAAAATTTGAAAATAAAGTAAGATTGTAAACGAAGAGGGGGTGTATATGAGGCATTGAGCGGGTATTGTTAGGGTTTGGAAGCGATGGGGATCGGCATTGAGCTGTACAGGCCGTCATACCCTGGTTCTATGACTAAGCAACGGACCTGCTGACCTTAACTGCGTTTGAATAGACCTCCCATCCCCCTCTTGGTCCCCTCTCGACCCCCCTGCCATTCCTACATTCTTTCCCCTCTCCCGTTTTCCTAACCTCTCTTCCCATCCACCTGCGTCCTCCATGACTTATCCCCTCCTTCTCCACCACCTCCTTCTCCATGACTTATCCCCTCCTTCTCCACCACCTCCTTCTCCATGACTTATCCCCTCCTTCTCCACCACCTCCTCCTCCTCCTCCTCCTCCTTCCTCTTCCTTCTCCTCCTCCTCCTTCCTCTTCCTTCTCCTCATCGTTCTCCTCCCCCCCTCCTCCTCCTCCTCTTCGTTCTCCTCCCCCCCTCCTCCTCCTCCTCTTCGTTCTCCTCCCCCTTCTTCGCTCTCCTCCCTCTCCTCCTCCTCCTCCTCCTCCTCCTCCTCCTCCTCCTTCTCCTCTTCCTTCTCCTCCTCCTCCTTCTCCTCTTCCTTCTCCTCCTCCTCCTTCTCCTCTTCCTTCTCCTCCTCCTTCTCCTCCTCCTCCCTCCTCCTCCTCTTCCTCCTCCTCTTCCTCCTCTTCTTCCTCCTCCTCCTTCCTCCTCCCTCCTCTTCCTCCTCCTCCTTCCTCCTCCCTCCTCTTACTCCTCCTCCTCCTCCTTCCTCCTCCCTCCTCTTCCTCCTCCTCCTCCTTCCTCCTCCTTCCTCCTCCCTCCTCCTCCTCCTTCCTCCTCCCTCCTCCTCCTTCCTCCTCCCTCCTCCTCCTCCTCCTCCCTCCTCCTCCTCCTCCTCCCTCCCTCCCTCCCTCCCTCCTCCTCCTCCTCCTCCTCCTCCTCCTCCTCCTCCTCCTCCTCCTCGTCGTCCTTTTTCACTTTCCCTCCCTCGGCAACAATTGTTTTTTTTCTCTTTTCTTTTTCTCCACATTCACCTGATTCTCCTTCTCCCTCCCCACCACTTCCCTCATCATCATCGCCCATTCCCTACCTTCCTCGCTATCAGTGTAAGTGACTGCCGGCGTCATCGCCCGTGGAGTGCCAGGAACGAGAGTGCCAGCAGTGTCACCGGATGGTTGTTGGTGATAATGCGAGGATGGACTCACACTCCTGCATCCCTTCGTTTTTATTTACCATTTTCCACTGAGTCACGTGCTGGTTTGGGGGGTCGTTTCCTGTCCTCCTTATGTGTTTTGGTGGCTGGAGCATTTATTTGAAGCGTTTAGTCTCCTCGGTCAGTAGGACCTTTGATCGCGCCGGCGCAGCAGCAGGTTATGAAACGCACCTTGTAGTCAGATCGCAGGGGTGACAGAAGCGCCTGATGGGCGTCATCTCGGGCTAACGCCACGTGACACTGTATGTGAGGCATTCGTTTTGGTCTGATTGCACGATCTGGCACGTGGGGTCGTGTCAGCGATTCCTTGTCTTGTACGGCGTTTTCGTCTTTTTCTTTTTGTCTTCCTCCTTCTGCTGCTCCTCCTTCACCACATCATCATCATCATCATCATCATCATCATCGTTATCCACCTCCTCATCGTTATCCACCTCCTCATCGTCATCCTCCTCCCTCCTCCTCCCCCCTCCTCCCCCTCCTCCCCCTCCTCCCCCTCCCCCTCCCTTCCCCTCCTCTTTCTCCTCCTCTCCCCTCCCCTCTCACTCCCCGTCCTTTTTCTCCTCGTCCCCCCTCCCTCTCCCCTTTCTCTCCCTCTCCCTCAGCCTCAGCCTCCTCTTCCTCCTACCCCTTCACCTCTTCTTCCTCCTCCTCTTCCTCCTCCTCCTCCTCCTCCTCCTCCTCCTCCTCCTCCTCCTCCTCCTCCTCCTCTTAGTGATCAAATGGGGCCTTCGTGTTGTGGAGGACACAGTCGATTGATAGGCGACTCGGTGAGCCAAGACGCACAACTCATAACGCTGTCATTTCTCTCCTGCCATACCTTTTTTTTCTGCTCTCTTTCCTCCTCATTTGCTTGCTCTTTTATTCTCTTCATTCTCTCCTCTGCTATTTTTCCTTCTCAACATCTATATTCTCCTTTTCCTTCTCCTGTTGTCTCTTCTCCCATTCTCCCTTTTTCCTTTCTTTTTCACGCTCTCCCTTCTCTTTTGTATCATATTTTCCCTCCAGCTTGCTGCAGTACCTTTAGACACCCCTCCCCTTAACAGAATGATGCAATAAAACAAAGAGAAAGAAGAAAACACGATCTTGGAAATGGAATAAGGCTGACAGATACCACCTCAGCAGAATAATGCACGAATGTCCCGTCTTATTTACTGCAGCAGTCTAGAGGTCAGAAAAATAGAATTGTATATTTTTTCCTTCTGCCCTGATGTATTTTTGGACATTTTCTGCTGTATAAAGGTCAGAAAAATAGTTGTTTTGGGCCACCAAGTTTAATCGTTGGATTTACTCGGGAATGTTTATTTTTGCGCGTGCTAACTGTTCTTCTCTTACTGTGTGTGCTTGTTATTTTTTTACTCTTATTCTTATTCTCCCAAGCATATTCGAAGGTGCCTCAAGGTAGAGGAACTATGATTCTAGAACTTGGCGATAAACATTGAAGTGCCGGACTGCGGGAATATAGGACTCACATTTTTTTTTTGAAGTGGTAATAGTCTCAATGAGTATGGAGACTTGAAATGGTTTATTTATTTGTTTCTCTCGCTCCTATAAAAAAAAAAAAAAAATGAAGCACGGAGTTAGCCAACTTCTCGAAGCGTTTCGTGACTCATTGTATTAGAGGGAGGATTAAGGTGTTTCTCTCCCCCCTTCCCCCACTCCTCTCACCCTGCCCCAAATCCCCAAACCACACTCACACTCACACTCACACAAACACACGCAATCATTCTTCAGCCCTCTTGCTTTTTCCCCTTCCCACTTCGCCGTATCCCCTTCATTTCACACTCCCTCCCTCCCTCCCTCCCTCCCTCTCCCCCTCATTCTCTCTCTCTCTCTCTCTCTCTCTCTCTCTCTCTCTCTCTCTCTCTCTCTCTCTCTCTCTCTCTCTCCATCTATCTCTCCCTCCCTCCCTCCCCTCCCTCCCCTCCCTCCTCTCCCTCCCCTCTCTCCCCTCCCTCCTCTCCCTCATCTTCCTCCTTTCCCTCCTTTCCCTCCCCTCCCTACCTCCCCCGCGTCGGACACTCCCACTTGGCCCTCCCTTCTCCTCTTCCTGCTCCCGCCATCTGTCTCCGTCGCGCCGTAAGTGGGATGGTTGCTCTCCCAGCGCCTTGTAAGGTCCCGACCCGGGCTACCGTACTCAAAGGGACGTGCCCCTCCCCTTCACGGTCTTCCTTCTTTCTTTCACCTTTCTCCATTGTTTCCCCTCTCTTATTTTCTTTTCCCTTTCACTGTTGTTTCCCTTCTCTATTTTCTTGCCCTTTTCTTCTTCCCCTCTCCTTTCCATTGCTTTCTTTTTTTTTTATTCCTATCCCGTTTTCCCCTTTCCTTCCTTTTTTTATTTTTCCTTTCTCTTTAACCATTTCCTTTTACTACTACTATCTCCATTTTCCAACCCCTTTCCTAAACTCTTCCATCTCTCCTTCCACCTTCCTCCTTCTCTCACTTCTCTCTCCTCTTTCCCATCCCCCACCCTTCTCTTTCCTCTCCTTCCCAATCCTTTTCCCCCAAAACTTGATCGGACTGGGAATGGGAGTGGCCGCCTGCGTTCGTGGGACGTAGGGGGGGGGGGGGTAGGCTCAAGCTCAAAGGCTCTGGCTCACTGGTTCTGGATCAGGTTCACTGGCTCTGGCTCAAGCGAGGGATGTTTCCGTATCCTATGGCGGGGGGGGGGGGGGGGTCCAGCTGGAAGTGTATGAGAAAGTGTGGAAAGGGTGTAGTGTATGTGATAGTGAGGGAGATATAAACGGGTATTGAGGGAGGTTGAGAAAGTATGAATTGCAAGAGTAAATAGAAGGGAAAAGATAAAAATAAGGGTGCAGAGAAGCAGAGGGGGAGTGAGAATGAGATAACAAATAATCGAGTTGATATATTAAAGGGAGTGCGTGAAAGTTATACTTAAAGAACTGACTCTCTCGCTCTTTCGTTCTCATTTTCACTTTTCATCGTCTTTCCCATCCCGTTATTCTAATAGACCTTTTTCCTCTTTCCTTAACACTTTTCGGTCTTCCTATTGTTTTCCCCCCCCCCCCCCAACTCCTGATAATTCCTCTCCCAATCTTTTCCCTTTTTGGCGTCGTCGTTTCATTTCAATTTCCATCTCTATTTTCACTTTCATTTTCGCTTATGTTTTCGTTTTCCTTTTCGCGTTTTCCCTTTCCGTTCTTTTTCCTTCCATATAGGGTTTTCCACTCCTTTTCGGCTTGCTCCCATATTTGATTGGTTGTAGTACTTTTCAACACATGTCACAGTTCCACACTCCACACCTATTTTGCCTTTGTTTACCTTTGTCGACCAGATGTGCAGGTTTTTCTTTTCCCCATTGTTTTTTTCCCCCTTTTGCTTCTCGTTTATATTCTTTCCTTTCTTATTTTGAAGTTTTTTCTTCCTTTCTTTGCTTCCTGATTCTTTCCTTTTACTTGATCTTATCGTTTACATTATCCTTACGCCTGCCTTTTCTTTTTTCCATTTATATTTCTCCGGTAATTGATATCTTTGGAAATTCTTTAATTTTCCTTGGAGTTTAGTGATTATTATTCTGGATTTTCTGTCACCTACCTTCTAGCTTACGCTCTCTTATTCTACCTTGTTATCGATGTCTTTTTCCACCTTATTATAATGTCGTCCAATCCTAAAAATGAATTTCTTAATTTTGTTTTTGTTTTGGTAATGTTAGTATTGTCACCTACAAATTCTTTCTTTTTTTATCTGTACTCTCACATTCGCCATTGTTTCCTCACATTCTTCTCCGCGGTCCTGTTATTTCTGGCACCTGCACGCTGATTAAGATCTTTGGACGTCCATTGGCCTCCACTTATGTGCTGTTCCCTATTTTCTCTACGATTTCTTCCCTCCCTTTCTCCCTTCTTTTTCTTTCTTTCTCCCGCACTTTACTCCTTCTCGTTTCCCCTTTATTTTGCCTGCATCCCGCTCTCCTGCCCTAACTGCTTCCTCCTTCGATACTTTGCTCCCCTCCCCCTCCTCTTTCTTTTCTACCTCCTTTTTCTACCCCTCTCCTTCCCTCCCCAATTCCCTCCCTTCATCCCTCCATTCAATCATTCATTCCTCCCTCCCTCCCTCCCTCCCTCC
>NC_061830.1:8201818-8226818 GCF_019202785.1 Penaeus chinensis
GACCCTTTGGCAGAAGTTGGGGGTTGATATGTGTTGCCCTAAGCGTGCCCACGCGCACAAGCTCTTGAACATGCAATCGTACGCACTCTTGCACGCACGCACGCACACTCGTTCTCGTATTCCATGCGGCAAGTCTATAGTGCAGTAATATATTGTTTAATGAATGATAATTTCTCGGTAATTTATTGCAGTGGTCAGTACAACCGCTTGATACGCCATGTGTACTTTTCGATTTAAAGGGCGATACTGTGACCTTCAGATTATTAATTCTTATCCTTCACTTGTAGAATATCATATTTAGAAGTGAGTGAAGGTTGCTGCCAAGCACAAACAGCTGATTTGGGTGCCAGATACGATTTCCGGCGTTCGGCTTTGGGGTATGCGCTCAGGTGCGGCGTTCAGGAAGAGCGCGGTGCGCGCGACGGCGACACGCAGGGGCCGCGCGTGGCGGGGAGAGGCGACCGACCACCTCCGCAATTATTTTTGTCTTCGGCCGCCACAAGGACACGAGTAATGTGATCGGACGTGCCACCGGGCGACCCTCCGAGCTTAGCTTTGACTCACATGTGATGATGCAGCCCCTCTCATCTGCTCCCCCTACTCCTCTATCTCCCTCCATCTTTCTCCCTTCCTCCTTCCCTTCCCGCTTCCCTCCCTCCCTGCTTCCCTTCTCCACCTCTACCTCCCCTCCTCAACCCTCCTTCCCTTTTACTTTCCTCCTTCCCTTTTACTTCCCTCCTTCCCTTTTACTTCCCTCCTTCCCTTTTACTTTCCTCCTCCCTCATGCTTGGTCCTTACTCTTTCTATCTCTGCCCCCTTCCTACTCCTATCATGCTACAGTCGATGCTTGACGGGACACTCTCACTCTCACTCTTGCTTCGCCTTGTGTGCCCCACGCTATTTTGGCGTTATTTTTTTGCATTGTGGGTTGGAGAGGGGAGGGGCGTTCTCATTCGGTATTTGCTTTGCTTTGGTTCTTTGTTGGACGCTACTTGGTAGTGGTAGTTGCTATATCATCCTGTTGAGTGAGATTGCTCTCTCACTCCCTCTCCCTCTCCCTCTCCCTCCCCCCCTCCCCCTCCCCCTCCCCCTCCCCCCCTCCCCCTCCCCCTCTCCCTCCCCCCCCCCTCCCCTCTCTCTCTCTATATATATATATACACACATATATATATACATATATATATATATTTCTACTTCTCTCTCTCTTTCTCTCTTTTTCTTTTTATCTCTTTCTCTCTTTTTCTTTTTATCTCTTTCTCTCTTTCTCTTTCTCTCTCTTCTCTTCTCTTTCTCTCTCTTTCTCTTTCTCTTTCTCTTTCTCTCTCTTTCTCTTTCTCTTTCTCTTTCTCTCTTTCTCTCTTTCTCTCTTTCTCTCTTTCTCTCTTTCTCTCTCTCTTTCTCTTTCTCTTTCTCTTTCTCTTTCTCTTTCTCTCTCTCTTTCTCTTTATCTCTCTCTTTCTCTTTATCTCTCTCTCTCTCTCTTTATCTCTCTCTCTCTCTTTATCTCTCTTTCTCTCTTTATCTCTCTCTCTCTCTCTCTCTTTCTGTCTTTCTTTCTTTCTTTCTCTTTCTCTCTTTCTTTCTCTCTCTCTCTCTCGCTCTCTCTCTCTCTCTCTCTCTCTCTCTCTCTCTCTCTCTCTCTCTCTCTCTCTCTCTCTCTCTCTCTCTCTCCTCCCTTTGTGTCTCTCTCTTTCTTTCATACTCTCTCTCTCTCTCTCTCTCTCTCTCTCTCTCTCTCTCTCTCTCTCTCTCTCTCTCTCTCTCTATTTCTTTCTTTCTCTCTTTGTTTCTCCCTCCCTCCCTCCTTCCTTCTCCTTCCCTACCCCCTTCTCTCTCTCTCCCATTCCAACCAAACTTCCATCCATCTACCAACCTCATCCATCCTATATCCCTCTCCTTCCTCTCTCTCTATCTCTTCTCCTCCCCCTCCACCCACTCTCTCTTCAACTGACTCGGGTTACAAGGCGCCTTTTGCATGACACAAAACATACGGTTGCTGTGACTAGTCGCGGAACTAATGGGCTTGCAAGTACGCTCGGCCGTGGTTGTTTAACGACTGATTGTTCTTGTTTATTGTTGTTGATTTGGCTCTGGTGTGCCTGCCTGTATTTCAGGAATGTCCAGTAATCCCTTTTTTTATTCCTCAGCGTCGTAAGGTAATTTGGGAAGGGTTCGATTATGAAAGTAGAACGACATACTGTGTGCTTATGAATTAGGTAATGGCGTTTATGATATAACGTGTGTTGATCGTTGTTGTCAGTAGCTGCACGTGCTGCAGCTGTTTATTGACTGTAGACATTATTGATTGACTGATGGAAAGCCTTCCTTAATAGCCTGTGTTAAAGACTTTCGTTGTAGAATTATCATATGTTTAACTCTCCAAGGAGAGATTATCGTTAGAATGGCTGTAGTTTCTGTTGCCAGTTTTGAGCCAGATTCAAGTTAGGGACTTGCAATCCTGACTTGGATCCTCGTTCCGTTGGCAGGTTGACATCACTTTTGCACACGGCTTCGGGTGCCACCTGCGCCTCGCGAACCCTCGCGTGAACTGCCATGAACTTGGCCATTGATCCCCCCCCCCCATCTCTCTCTCTCCCTCTCCCTCTCCCTCTCCCTCTCCCTCTCCCTCTCCCTCTCCCTCTCCCTCTTCCTCCCTCCCTCCCTCCCTCCCTCCCTCCCTCCCTCCCTCCCTCCCTCCCTCCCTCCCTCCCTCCCTCCCTCCCTCTTCCCTCTCCCCTCTCCCCTCTCCATTTCACTCCTATGAGTGAATTCTATCGGGAAGTATGGTTTCATTGAAATTCATTATTAATGGTGTGTCTTGTGGATCCCCACGAATTTGGCAAGAGTAATTTCGGAAACCTTTCTCATTTCTGAAAATTTCATTCATCTTGAACGATGAGTCTTAGGTTAGAACTAGAAGTCAGTTATGTGATTGGGAGATGGTGGGTATGGAAAAGGATATGGTACATATTGGCTGGAAATTTCGGCGGATATGATGGGCAGATTTGCAAACCGCCCGTTTGTACGCAGGCACAAGCACGCCTCGTATACAGTCTAACACTTTGCGCGCCACATTTGACGGCTTTATATGAATGACATTAGACCCGCTGGCCTTCGGTCAAGCGACTGCCCCCGGATTGCAACGGAGAAAGACCCAGTCCCTCAGGGCTCGGGCTCCCTCAGCCTCCGTCACTCCTCATTCATCACCTCTTCCGTCACTCATCCTTCATCGACTCGATAAGTCAGCACCTGTCGCCCATCCTTGCTTTATAAACTCCCCTCATTTTAGTGGGTCAAGTGTTCGTAAATATTTGTTATTTGTAGTGAGCCTTAAAGACCAAGACTTGAATGACCCTCTGGAATTGGGTGACGGACGAGGTCGGGACGGATGACCTGGTCGTTGCCTTGCTGCCTGGTCTCGACGGATGTGAAGAGGTTTCATGGACCCAGGGAGTGTGTTTTTTTCATATTGGTTGGGTTTAATTTATTATTCTTAGGATAACCCTCCTGTCCAGCTTAAAATGGTGGTAATGTGTCTAGAAAGTACCTTGTAGAAGTCTGGATATAGGAATTATATTTTTTTGTGCACCATTGCTACCGCAACCATTACAATCTTCAGCCATGATCACCTCTAGCAGTATTACCATCACCGTAAACGTACTTAATAGCATTAATGGCATTAATACCCTCACTCTGCACCGACCCTATCACAAGGTCAGTGTATCAGGGCCGTGAAAGCAAGCGAGTCCAAAGAAGTGTAGTATAATCCTAGAGCTTTCGTAGGTGTTGAGAGATCCGGGGAACGCGCGGCGACCGACCAACCGAGGGAAGGGAGGAGGAGGGCGGCTAGTAAGCCACGGATCGTGTTGGTTCTTTTGGCCGTGGAGGGTCTCATGCTTGATTTATTTACGTTGGAGCTGAATTTGGGTGGGTGCGATTCTGGGTGTCATTTATGTATGTGTTTGCATATCTGATTTCGATTTTTTGTAGTTGTAGTTATTTTCTGTCCACGGGTCAGCTTAAAATACATGTAAGTCGCTGTGTTAAGAAAACATGGTGTTCGGGACTCGCTGTCGATCTCTCTGTCGCGATGGATAGAGAAGGAAAAAAGCTAGGGTGCGCGTTTCCTTGTTTGCGGCCGGGTCAGTGAGGTTTTGAGCGTTAACGAGTATCCAAAGCTCCTCTCTTTTCGTGTGTGCGCGCGCTGACGTCACGAGGTAATGCAATATTTCGGATTAGGTTTCCAAGTGTATCGCGGGCATAACCTGAGTTTGTGCAGTTACTCCGTTCGTTTCATCCGTTTATTTTTTTACTTTTTTTTTGTGCACGCCATATTTTCTTTATTTTGGTCATCTTCAATGTTGGGAATGACCGGAGGGGAGTATTTTTATTTTCCGTGTCCACTTGTATAAGTTTATTACGACTGTAGCATGACTTGGATTTTGGAAAGACTCTAACACCGTGACTCAAGGTGGACTATGACGTGTTCCTTGACGGGAAGATGAAAAGGGAAAATCGTAATAATATAACCGAGCGGGCTTTCATTTTCACTTATGCAGGGGCTGTCTCTGCGATTGTCTTTAAGGTAGCCTTCATGAGTCTTCGTAATTCCTCGCCCTTCTCTCTCCGTCTCTTCCTCTTCACCCCCCCATTTCTCTTCCCATCTCCCTCTCTTCCTTTTCACATCCTCTTTCTCTTCCCTTCTTTCCGTCTCTCCTTCCCCACTCCCCCCTCGCCCCCCTCTCGCCCCCCTCGCCCACCTCTCGCCCCCCTCGCCCACCTCTTCTCTCTCCTCCCACGTCGGACAAGCAGTGAATCTTGCCGTTGTTCGATCACCTGCGCATGCCTTTACATTGGAGGTTCTTGGTCGCCATGATTCCTCTTCCCTTTACCTGCCCTCCCCCTCCCTCCCCCTCTCTTCCCTTCACTCCCCCCCTCCTCCTCCCCTTCACTCCCCCCTCATCCTCCCCCCCCCCTCCCCAAACCACCTATCTTCAGGATCGCCCAGTATGTGCAGGGGCGGCGCCGCTATCCAGATGCCGGTACCATAGCGGTGCCGTGTTGGTGCCGTGTTGGTGCCATGGTGCCGCGCGGCAGTCGAAGTGATGTTTGCTGTGCGCAGCTTATGTCGAGTAACGTTATTTAGTGTCCTTACGCGAGACATTGAGTGCAAAAGGGTTACAAGAATAAAAAAAAAAATCGATTGACGGTAGCTTTCCCCTCCGAGAAGGGCCTCAGTAGCTCACGTTTTCGTGATCGCGGTGATGGTGTCAGTCAGTCAGTCTTCCTCTTCGTCTGTTCCGACCTCATCCATTCTCCGTTCCGATATCCTCTTTTCCTTTGTCGTCATCCCTTCTCCTATTGCTTCCCTTCTCATTTCTTTTCTCAACCCTCTCACCTACCATCCCTTCTTTCCTTCCTTGTTTATTTCATCCTCCCCCCTCCCTCCCTCCCTCCTTCCCTCTCTCCCTCTCTCCCTCTCTCCCTCTCTCCCTCTCTCCCTCTCTCCCTCTCTCCTTCTCTCCCTCTCTCCCTCCCTCTCTCTCCCTCTCTCCCTCTCTCCCTCTCTCACCCCCACCCCCACCCCCGCCCCCGCCCCCGCCCCCTCTCCTTTTCTCCGTTCTATCCTCTCTCTTCCTCTGGCAATGGCATGCACTAGCTAATTGTCGCCTTGCGTTGGACTGGGCTGTTATGATTGCCTGATTGTTGAAGAGCAGGCTGTTATTTTTGGCCCGGCCTATTCCATATACTTCCATTTCTGATAAGAAGTGATAGTCGATAAGAAAGACAATAATGATTGGATTATGTATGTATAGTTAGCACGCGCGCGCACACACACACACACACACACACACACACACACACACACACACACACACACACACACACACACACACACACACACACACACACACACACACATTCACAAATATACACACTCACTCACTCACTCACTCACTCACTCACTCACTCTCTCACTCTCTCACTCTCTCACTCCTCACTCCTCACTCCTCACTCTCTCTCTCTCTCTCTCTCTCTCTCTCTCTCTCTCTCTCTCTCTCTCTCTCTCTCTCTCTCACTCTCTCACTCTCTCACTCTCTCACTCTCTCTCTCTCTCTCTCTCTCACTCTCTCTCACTCTCTCTCACTCTCTCTCACTCTCTCTCACTCTCTCACTCTCTCACTCTCTCACTCTCTCTCTCTCTCTCTCTCTCTCTCTCTCTCTCTCTCTCTCTCTCTCTCTCTCTCTCTCTCTCTCTCTCTCTCTCCCCCTCTCTCTCCCTCTCTCCCTCTCCCCCTCTCTCCCTCTCTCCCTCTCTCCCTCTCCCCCTCTCCCCCTCTCCCCCTCTCTCCCTCCCTATCTCTATCTCTCTCTCTCTCTCTCTCTCTCTCTCTCTCTCTCTCTCTCTCTCTCTCTCTCTCTCTCTCTCTCTCTCTCTCTCTCATATTTTTTTGTGTGAATTATCGCCGAGAAAAGAAAACATTCCTCAACTTCACGAGCTGAGCGCAGTTGGCTTGCTGAGGAGATCACGAGTTTGACAGTGAATAGTAGGTCTAGGACATGGAAGGATTTGTGTAATGCGTGCGGCGGCGTTGGCAGGTAGCGTCCAGGGTCACCTGCATACCGCTGGCACCCTGCCGCCGCCTCGCCAGGACTTACCATCTGCCAAGAGGGACGGGCGCCTACCTCGTACCCCGCGCCAGCTGACAGCTCCATCATCACCAGGAGCTTCTGCTTCTGCATGATGCGCTCCTCGGGGACGTGTTGTGTCGGGGGTTGTGGGTAGGGTGGGGTGGGGGAAAAGTGCTGCCTGTATTGGTCTCCCTCTACCTACTGCTTTCCCTCTGCCTTTTGCCCTCCCAGTACCTTTAATCTCACTTCTTACCCTACCGCCTCCTTCCCCTCCTCCCTTCCTTCCTTCCTTCCTTCCTTCCTTCCTTCCTTCCTTCCTTCCCTGCCTCCCTTCCTCCCTTCCTCCCTTCCTCCCTTCCTCCCTTCCTCCCTTCCTCCCTTCCTCTCCCTTCCTTCACTCCCTTCCTACCTTCATACCCTCCCTCCTTCCCCCTCCCATATAACTTCTTATCTTTCCCTACTACACTTCACGCTTATCTCAGTCTCCTCCCCACTCCCTATCCCCGCCGTCGCTGCACATGCTCCGAGGTCGCCTACGTGATGATTATCACGAAAATGTCATCATGAATCTCCAGCGAAAAAGATTTTCGTGAATCATTTGTTGATGCGCTCCTTAGCCGAAGCGTCATGCACAAGCCTTTTAAAAAGTGTGATGAAATGTGTTTGTCGATAAGCCGTGGCTCTTGAGCTTGTTAATACGTGAAGGCTCGTGTGCTGTTTATATTTATGTATAAAGAAAGTGGTGCAAACAGGAATTATAAAAGATGAAATGGCATAACCTGAAGACCTGTCATTGTATGTTAGACATGTCTGACAAAATGTGATGGACTTGGGCGACGGTGCAGTTGACCCCAAAAGACGAAAAAATGATAAAAAAGAGAAAACAATAACACCTGTTAAGCTAACCCATCACCATTAGGAAGCAGTACGTCCCATTTTCGGCGCCGTCGCATTCTGTCTTAATCCCCCCCCCCCCCTTTCCCCTGCAAACGACTGGGCTGTCGGCGCCTCTGTTTCGTGAAATTCTCAAGGGAAAGATCTGCTCAAGATTTGGAGTTTTTGTTGTTGTTGTTGCTGCTGTCGTTGTCTTAAGGTACCGTGCCTTAGTGCGTTTTGGGGGAAAATCGGGTAATTTTTATGGGAATGAATGTGTGTTCTTTAGGAAAATCTGGTTATTTTCGTATGCCTGATAATAAGAATGATAATAACAGTTCTCGTGTTTTTCAAAGTGGACGCGACCGCATACTTTCCGCAGTACTTGGCATTCTTCTTTCGCTCCTTCTCCCGACAAGGAAATAACGCCGAATGTAGGGGGTTGAGGGGAAGGGACGGGTGAAAGGTTAGGGGGAAGGGATTGTTCGAGCGTTCCAAGTATGCGGCCGAAAGGAAGAGGAACGCTAGATGATAACATGAGGAAGAGGAGACGGAAGACATATTAGGAGACGCAGGTGTGTGTGTGTGTGTGTGTGTGTGTGTGTGTGTGTGTGTGTGTGTGTGTGTGTGTGTGTGTGTGTGTGTGTGTGTGTGTGTGTGTGTGCGTGCGCGTGTGTTTGTGTGCATGTGCGTGCGTGTGTGCGCGCGTGTGTGTATTTGTATATATATGTGTATATGCACATATATTGTGTGTGTGTGTGTGTATATGTCTTCGCTTTAGGGATCGGCCCATCTGTTTAGGCTGTGTCGGGTTACGGGAGCCTTGGCATTTTTTCAGTAAGCATTAGCTTGTTACCATTATCATTTTTTTCTTTTATGCTATTACGTGGAGTTGGGAAATGTGGAGGACGATATGTGATACTTCATCAGTTATCATTTATTTTATTGATTTACTTATTTTACTTAATCATTCATTTTTTATGTATATTAAGTTATTTACCACGGAATTCAGTGAATCCGGCGGTGAAATGTGTTAAGGATAGAACAACCGTATCTGTGAAGTAAAGGAGCAAAACGGGCGGAGGAGATAGACTGATCATTGTTTTAAAGATGAATAGAGTAATGATAATGTGCAGAAAATAGGTGATAAGTGGATGACCCTGAACATGTATGACATCATAGGTCACGGGACTGATAAGGACATCAAGGTTAGTGGGGAGAAAAGACGCAAGAAAGTGTCTGCTACAGTATCATGGGGTGGGGGAGGTGAGGGGTAGAAGATCGTAGGAGGGAGTTGAAGTTGATGGGAGGACAAACGGAGGGGGAAATTGTAGGAGGGCGTGAGGAGGGACTGGGGGATGGTAGGAAGCGTGAGGAGGGATTGGGGGATGGTAGGAAGCGTGAGGAGGGACTGGGGGATGGTAGGAAGCGTGAGGAGGGATTGGGGGATGGTAGGAAGCGTGAGGAGGGACTGGGGGATGGTAGGAGGGCATTTGAAGGGATTGGGATGGTTTGAGGGCATGGGGACAGGATTTCGCAAGATGGGAAGAAGGGGGATAGGGTGAGAGAAGTAAAGGGCACAAGGAGTGTGATAATAGGCAGTGCGATGAATAAAGGTAGAATTTTAACAGAGATAGACAGTCACAAACGAAGGACTTGTTGATTGAAATGCCATTCAAAACGCACCATGGCTCTACCATGCTATATTTCGTCCCCTCTAACTCCCTGTCATCCTCCTCTTTCCTCACTCCCTTTGCCCCCACCCCCTCTCTCCACCAGTGAAGTATCTAGTCCATAGTGTTAATGCCGAGAGATAATGAAGGTAATCTGAGAGATTAGATTGAAGAGGTTGATGGCGCAAGGTGAGATAAGAGAGGTTCTTCTGTGTTTTATTTTCATTTCGGGCTTGCTGTAGCCTGAGTGCAGCCATTGTGGGTGCTGTTATGGGATATGTAGTTATTTATTTATTTATTGGTTTACGTGCACGTGCATGTTTTTGCGTGTGTTTTCTTGTGGAAAAGTGAGTGAGAGAGGGATAGTTAGTGATAGTGATAGTGAGAGAGAGTGATAGGGAGAGGGAGAGGGAGAGGGGGGAGGGGGAGGGAGAGGGGGAGGGAGAGGGAGAGATATTTGTAAGATAGTAATAATAACGGCGTCGTGAGTGCCACCTCCCTAAATCCACGAAGAGAGGCTCGCCAAGAATGTCACACTTTTTCCCCTTCATTTATTTTCTCCGTCTTTCTGTCTCTATCTCCCCTGGCGCCAGCGGGGAGATGGGCGTGGCGGGCTGTTTATCCCTATCGAGGATATCGCTTTTCTTGCGATGTTTGCTTTATGACGTTGGGCAGTATGAACATCTTCATTCCCCAGAGATGGTGATAAACACGCCCCTCCCCCACCCTCCCTTATTACTGAAAGTACATACATCCATACTTTTAAACATACATATATATACATATACATATACACATACACATACACATACACATACATATACATATACATATTCGTATTTACGTACGTACGTACGTACGTACATAACATTCATTATTGTATGAACACTTGCCTGATACGAGAGCTGATACATTTCATGTCACTAATTTAAGGCTGCACATTTGATTTCGGAGTTATACATTACATAATGAGATATATGTACGCAATTGGAATCCGAGGAAAAGGGGCATTTATTAATGCTTAATGTAGCACGTGCTCCTGTATTTGGTAAACACATTCTTCATAATAGGGTCAAGGATATCGGGAGGGAGCGCATTGCAAAAGGATCCGTAGACATCATAACTAATATATGTTTTCATGCGAGTGGATGTGTGTTGCACTCGATCGATTGGTGCAATACCGTGAACACGCGTAATGTGATTTTGATATACAGAACATCATAAAAATGGAGACAACCCACCCTCCCTCCCTGACCTCTGACCTTACCACTTTTGCATTGTGCAAGGTCGCAAGGTCGGCGGCATGCGCACGCGCACACACGCCCGAGCAAACACGACGGGGCGGGAAGTGGACAAGGTTGAGGAAGAAGTTTTGCTTGCGAGGAAAAGGGAGTTAAAGAGAGGGAGCCTATGGGATGGGGGAGGGCTAGGAATAGGGCTGTGCGCCTGGTTTCTTTCCTCGGTGTTATTTTTTAATGTTCTGTTCTTACGGTTTTATTTTTGTAGTATTTGTATCACTGATTTGCGTGTGTATTATTTTTATAATAATCTTGTATTTGGATGCATAAGTAGACATTTTGGGCCATATGTATGGAAAATTTTAAAGAAAAAACGTTTCATTCCCTTCATCTAAGCATTTGTCTATACGTGTATGCCGGTTATCCTTTTCCCCGTGAGGTCTTTAGGGTCGTGGATGGAGGGAAGAAACGAAGAGGAGGGGAAACAGCTGATGATGCCAAGTGGTGGCGGTAGGCAGTCACGTGGGGAAGAGAGGAGAGGATGGGGTGGGTAGATTGAGGGCGAGTGTCTTTCATCCTGTACACCTGGTCGCCTCCGCCACACACTGGCACGACCCTTTAGGGGACTTGAGGAGGGGGAGGGGGAGGGGGGAGGGGGGGCGGAAAGGCGGATAAGGGAGTGCTTTCCGAAGAGACGTGTTTGTGGTTGATTGCTGGCGAAAGGGGAGGGAGGAGAGGGAGGGAGAAAGGAGAAGGGGGTTGGTGGGAAGGAGAGGGTGTGGGAGTGGGGGAAACGGAGATAAGTTGGAATGGGAGAGAGAAGGAAGCGGAGAGATAACGGGGATTTAAATAGAAGAATGAGCAGGAGAGGGAAGGAAAGACAGATCAATGTAGAAGGCCGAGGGATTCGTGAAGTTAAAGGTAAAGAAGGAAAAGTAGTTGTGATAATGGGTGGTTAACATTTGTACAGACTCCAACAATATCAGAATGAAAAAAAACACCAAGGAACCAGTTATGGTTAATGAAAATCAACGGGGAGACTTGAGGAGAAACAAAGAATGTAAGTATTTCCCATGTTCGCCCTCCCTCCCTCTCTCCCTCTCTCCCCCTCTCCCCCCCTCTCTCCCTCTCTCCCCCTCTTCCCCCCTCTCTCCCTCTCTCCCCCTCTTCCCCCCTCTCTCCCCCTCCCTCCCCCTCCCTCCCTCCCTCCCTCCCTCTCTCCCCCTCTTCCCCCCTCTCTCCCCCTCCCTCCCTCCTTCCCTCTCCCTCCCCCCTCCCTCCCTCTCTACCTCCCTCTCCCCCCCCCCTCCCTCCCTCTCTACCTCCCTCTCCCTCCCCCCTCCCTCCCTCTCTACCTCCCCCCTCCCTCCCTCTCTATCTCCCCCCTCCCTCCCTCTCTCCCTCCCTCTCTCCCTCTTCCTCCCTCTGTCCCTCTCTCTTCCTTCCTCCCCCTCTTTCCCTCCTCCCTAATCTCCCCCTCCTCTCCTCTTTCCGTCTCCTTCCCTCGCTTCCCCTCCTCCCCTTACTCCCCCTCCTCCCCATCCCTTCCCTCCCCTCGTACCGGTGACCCAGTCTGCGAGCATGGGGCTCCATGGTGGACCGGTGTCAGCGCACTAGGGTTTAAAAGGCCCAGAATATAACCGCGAGGGGAAATGTTTAGAACCGTTTTACATCATTGTGACGCTTTTAGCCCCCTGCCGTCACAGCCAGCAGCTCACCTGACACCCCTGCCCCACATCTCTGCGGGCTTCATCTCGGATGTATATGGGTAATACACCGACCAGCAGGCGCGCACGCACACGCATGCATGTATGACTATATACACATAGATATACTTGCACACACACACACACACGCACTCACACAAACAAGCATATACACACACACGCACAAGCACACAAGCACACGCACAAGCACACGCACACGCACACGCACACGCACACGCACAAGCACACGCACACGCACACGCACACACACACACACACGCACACACACACACACACACACACACACACACACACACACACACACACACACACACACATACACACAACACACACACACACACACACACACACACACACACACACACACACACACACACACACACACACACACACACACACACACACACACACACACACACACACACACACACACACACACACACACACACACACACACACACACACACAAGCACACACACACACACACACACACACACACACACACACACACACACACACACACACACACACACACACACACACACACACAC
This sequence comes from Penaeus chinensis, assembly GCF_019202785.1. Classification (NCBI taxonomy): domain Eukaryota; kingdom Metazoa; phylum Arthropoda; class Malacostraca; order Decapoda; family Penaeidae; genus Penaeus; species Penaeus chinensis. The sequence continues at coordinate 8,214,514 of NC_061830.1, forward strand.
AAGCACAAGCACACACACAAGCACACACACAAGCATACACACACACACACACACACACACACACACACACACACTCACACTCACACTCACACTCACACATTCCTCCCTACACACACTGGAGTGCCAGCTGCGTGACCTACCCCCTCCCCATGATTCCTCGTCACACCATTGCCCAGTGCCAATTAGGTGCCTCTTTTTTCCACACCCAGACTACTACTCCATTGTGCCATAAGAGTGCACGTTCACTCGAGACATAGTTTTTAGTCACGGAAACAGTAGTATTTTAATTCTTGGGTGAGGACGTGTACTTCGTCCTTGTTTCTCTTGGCAGCACGCACTAACTGTTCTTATCTTTCCTCCACGTAATACCTGCATATTTTCTCTTCCCTCTCGTGCCATTCATAACCCTAAGCATGAGCATCACCAGGTACTAAGTGCCATCTGTCATGTACCGATCTGCGCCTTTACCTCACTAGCCATAGCCCCTTCACTCCACCAGCTCGCCGACTAATTTCTCACCCACCACTATCCAGCTCTCCTACACCCCAACATCCCTACCTCCAACTCATTTTTCTCCTCATCTCCACTTACCTTCTCTTTGTTTGTCATCCCTATCTCTCCTCCGCCACCCCTTTTGTGTCCCAAACCCTTCTTTTACCGATACTTTATCTTCCCTCTTCACCATCACCTCTCTTCCCCATTCCCTCTCTTCACCATCGACTCTCTTCCCCATTCTCTCTCTTCCCCATTCTCACTCTTCCAAATCCCTATCTTCCCCTTCTCACCTCCTCCTCCACTTGCCATCAGAATTTTGATACTGCAGTCACGCCAGATGCGGTGCTTGCGAGGGAGCCGCCTCTCGCAGGAAGCGCGCCGGCTGGAGATGACGGGCTGCGAGATCGCCGATTGATTGTCGATGTCCCGGAAGCCGTTTCTCAGTGGTTCAGCGCGGGGGGGGGGGGGGGGGGGGGGGGGGCATTGGGCGTGAATGTCGTCTTCATCTTCTTCTCATTATTATTTTGTCGTCTTCGTTTTAGTTATTGCCATTGTGTTAGGAATCGTGTGACGTGGGCCAAGTATGTATGTTGGTACGCTGTGCGTTGTCCTTTTTTAGATTTGCGCGGAGAATGATTTTAAGAATGCCAGGCATGTTCATATAATGGAGAGGAATTTGTGAGGTACAGCAGGTAATAGCAGTTTGTAATGACGCTATTCTTCTCTCTCGCCCCTCTCTCTGTGGTCTCCATTCTCTGTCTGTCCTGTGTTCTGTCTACTACTATAACTACGCTCTTCCCCCTTTCTTTTCTTTTATCCCTCTTTCCTCTCTTTCCTCTCTTCCCTTCCTCTTTTCGCTCTCCCCCTCTCTCTTTTCCCTTCTCACCCTGTGTTCCCCTCTCCCCTTTCATCATCACTTATCATCTTCCTCTTTTCTCTTTTATCTTCTCCCTTCCTCCTCATCCCGTCTCCGATTCTCCTTTTCTTTCTCCCCCTCTCCACCTGCCTTTCTATTCTGGCAAGTATTCTAGGCTTCTAATAGAATTCGTCCTAGTTGTCAGTGTATGTCGAGGAAGGCAGCTCAGGGTGTCTTAAAGGCATGCAGAGGAGGAGAGGGGAAGAGAAATAGAGGGGGAGAGGGGAAGGCGAACGTGGGGGTGTCCATTTCGCATTGTACCGTTTGGTGGAAGGGGGGAGACGGAAGAAATGAGGAAGATGAAATTAGAAAAATGGAGAAGTGTCATTGCGTACAGAGGTTTGAATATGAAAGTTTGAACATGTGTGTGTGTCTGTGCGTATGCATGTATTGTGTTCTGTTTGTGCTGAGTATGCACATGTGCGTTTTCAAATATTGTAGGTCACCGTCTACGCCACCTTGGCAGCATAGGCTTGTCACCATACATTTAGTGTCGTCTTGCCACTCGTTTGCAAAGGCTGCCGGGTGTAAAAATACCGAAACCCGTTTCTGTCTGCACTTTCCGGTGGCGTAAAATTGGGTCTTTATTTTGCCGGATTTTTTTTCTCAATTTTATGCCCTCCGAATAGTTGCATATCCCGGCGGCGTGAATTTAGGTCTGTTTGACCGAATTCATTGAATAAGGAAGTTATGAGAACATCTTCCACACACATCATGGGCAGTTTCAGCCAACAGACCGTCATAGGTGTACGATAAATCAACATACACAAGAAAAGAGAGCAAAACCTCCCGTGTGTTGCCGACCCCGCGAAAAGCTTCCATTTGTTTTAGCAAGGTGTAGTTCGCCCTTGGTGATTATCCGCCACATTTAAGAGCTCGCATTGTCTGGCATCGTGGGGGCTTTGGTCGGCAACAACGCAGGGGATTCGATTGAAAAGCTACTGAAAGAATGCGGTGTGTTGTTTGTTTTGTCTATTTTTGGGAAACGAGCGTAGTAGAATGCATTTCATTTTTATTCTTTGTTTTTGTTTTCTTTTTAAGATTTGTGTCTTTTCACTTTCTGTCTTTGTATTTCTCTCCCTCTCTCTCTCTCTCTCTCTCTCTCTCTCTCTCTCTCTCTCTCTCTCTCTCTCTCTCTCTCTCTCTCTCTCTCTCTCTCTCTCTCTCTCTCTCTCTCTCTCTCTCTCTCTATCATTCTCTCTCTCTCTCATTCTCTCTCTCTCTCTCATTATCTCTCTCTCTCTCTCTCTCTCTCTCTCTCTCTCTCTCATTCTCTCTCTCTCTCATTCTCTCTCTCTCTCATTCTCTCTCTCTCTCTCATTCTCTCTCTCTCTCTCTCTCATTCTCTCTCTCTCTCTCTCATTCTCTCTCTCTATCTCATTCTCTCTCTCTCTCTCATTCTCTCTCTCTCTATTCTCTCTCTCATTCTCTCTCTCTCTCTCATTCTCTCTCTCGCTCTCTCGCTCTCGCTCTGATTTTATTTTTATTTTTTCTTCCTTCCTTCCTTCCTTCCTTCCTTCCTTCCTTCCTTCCTTCCTTCCTTCCTTCCTTCTTCCTTCTTTCCTTCCTTCTTTTAAATGCAGCGTATATTTACACCTTTGTTGCAAATGTAGGATAAGAACTTGATATTCATTTTGGGACGGGCCAACCACCGACACGCGGAGGTAGTAAAATTATGTAAACTCACGGGTATTTTCGAAGTTTTGTTATATTTATCTTGGAGGAGAAAATAGTAGGGGGAAGAGCGTAAGGGGAGGGGTAGGGAGAGATAGTGGGGAGAAGTAAAAGGGAGGGGGTAGAGGGGGAGGGAGAGGGGAAGGAAGGGTAAGAGGGGGGGGGGGGCGTTCAAGACTAACGAGAATGAAGCACAGAAGTCTCGAGCCGGGAGGAGAAGCGGCGAGATCTGCCAACTATTTCTGCTGGCGGTGTTGTGTTTGGCGCTTCCCAGGCGACAACGACAACGAGGATCAGTGTATTTGTTTGTTTGTTTGTTTGCTGTTCCTGTTGTATCTCGCCCTGGTTTGTTTGTTTGTTCTTTCGGGAAATTTCAGGAGCAAGAGCAGTGGTTTCGGCGTTGGCTCTGTTGTCTCGAAGGGGGGGCTTGCGTTTCCATTGGGAGGCCGAATAAGGTCGAGGTTTGATTGCTGCAGGCCAGTAGCAGGTCTACTGTAGGAAGTGACAGGCAGGCATTGTGACGATCATGATACGACTCCCGATTGTCTCTTAGAACTATTTCTCCCTCTCTCTCTGTTTCCTTCCCTCCCTCCCTCCCCGGTCTCCTCCTCTTACCTTTTCTCTCCCCTTTTTTCCCCCCTTTTCTTTCGTCCATCATTACTTTCTCTTGTTTTCTTTCCTTTGTTTTTCTTTTCTTTTTTCCCCCCTTCTTCCTCTCCCCCTCATTCTATTCTCACCGCGGGGATTTGTCGTAGGTTGAGTATTGAGGTCGTGGTTATTACGGTTGGCTGGCTGGCGTCCCTTAGCGTTCCGTAGGCTACGGGACAAACAAGGGCCGGGCTTACCTGGCCCAAGGTGTCGCCATGGAAGCTAAACCGGATTCCCTACGGATTGCTAAATGTAGTATGATAGGATACACGCACGCACACGCGCGCCTAAGTAGATTATTTAACTTGTGTTTGCAGGCAGTTAGGGATATTCGCTTAATCTCTCTCTCTCTCTCTCTCTCTCTCTCTCTCTCTCTCTCTCTCTCTCTCTCTCTCTCTCTCTCTATATATATATATATATATATATATATATATATATATATATATTATATATATATATGTAATATGTATATATATATATGTAATATATATATATATATATATATATATATGTATATATATATGCAAAGGCAATCTCACACTCGTGTGTAGGTTTCTTTCTTCCTCTGGTGCTATTTTTCTCTTACTATTGTTCTTTCCTCAGCGAACAGTAGTAACAGACGTTTCAATCTCTTTTGGTATGATTTTATGCGTGAGTTACTGTTCTTTCCTTCAACTGTATCCATTTTTGCTTCACTATACAAATTGATGTGGCGCTAAATTGCTGGACAAAAATTGAAGAGAGATATTCCGATTTAGAAAAAAATGGCATCGTTATATTATATTACGATATTGTACAATTCAGCTCCTTACTATCTACCTCTCCTCTTCTCCCCCATCTTCCCTTTCTCTTCCACTATCCTTCTTCTTCTTCTTCCCCTCCTCTTCCTCTTCCTCCTCCTCTTTTTCCTCCTCCTCCTCCTCTTCCTCCTCCTCCTCCTCCTCTTCCTCCTCCTCCTCTTCTTCCTTCTCCATCTCCTCCTCCTCCTCCTCCTCCTCCTCCTCCTCCTCCTCCTCCTCCTCCTCCTCCTCCTTCCACCTCCTCTACCCCCACCTCCTCCCCCTCCTCCTCTTCCTTCCTCTTCCCTTTTTCCTCCCCCCTTCCTCCCCCCTTCCTCCCCCCTCCTCCTCCCCCTCCTCTCTCTCTCTCTCTCTCATTCTCTCTCTCTCTCTCTCTCTCTCTCTCTCTCTCTCTCTCTCTCTCTCTCTCTCTCTCTCTCTCTCTCTCTCTCTCTCCTGCTCCTCTCTTCTCCCTCTTAGTCTCCTTCTTCCCCCCCTCTTTCCCTCTTACTCTCCCTCCCTCCCTTCATCTCTCCCCCCCTCCATCTCCCCCCTCCACCCCCCCCTCCATCCCTCCCTCCGTCCCTTCTCACTCTTATTCTCATTCTTCTCATCCTCCTCCTTTGCTATCTCCCTCCGTCTTCATCTGCCTCTCCCCCCACCTCCTCCTTCCCCTTTCCCCGCTTGCCCCTCCCCCCCCCCCTCCCCGCACCGCACGTGGAGAAAGTAGTTGCACTGGTTTGTCCTTGAATAGGTTCCGCACGAGGCTCTGTGCCTGCCTCCAGTCGCCGCCGCGCCGCAGCTGGGAGTGCCGCCGCCACCACCGCCATCTTGCTGGATGATGTTTTACGTACGAAGGAAGGAAGGAAGGAAGGATGGAAGGGAGGAAAATGGAAAGAAAGGGAAATAGGAAGGGGGGGATATGGTTGGCTGGTGAAGGAATGATGAGGGGTAAGAAGAAGAAATGAGGGAGGGGAAGGTAGGATGGGGAAGGAAAGAAAGAAATTGAAGGAAGGAAAGATTTCGCGAGGGAGAATTGGCTGGTAGAAAATGGAAACGGAACGAGAGTTGTGGAGGAGACGGGAGAGGAGGGATGGGGTGGAAACGGGAGAGAAGGAGGGAGAGAGAGAGAGAGAGAGAGAGATAGACCGACCGTCTGACGGACCAATCGAGACCGAGACTGCCAAGAGAACCAGGAAGGGAGAAAGAAAGAAAGAGAGAGAGCGAGAGAAGGGAGGGAGGGAGGGAAGGAGGTAGGGAGGGTGCGTGAAGGGTTGCGATATTTACGTTGCGATATCTTCCATCGTTAACCTCGACTTGGCGGACGGCGGCGAGGAGCGGCAGGGTTCGGGGGCTTTTGAGGTTATGGGAATTGAGGGAGGGAAGGAAGTGGGAGGCGGCGGACGGAGAGAGGCAAGGGGAGGAAGAGAGAGGGAGGAAGGGAGGAAAACTCGGGGGACGTGGAAAAGGGGGAAGAAAGAAGTGAGGGAGTGAGGAGAGCATCGGAGGAGGTGGAAAAGAGGGGGAGAAAGGAGAAAAAATACGTGAGGTAGAAAAAAGAGAAGAAAAGAGTGAGGAAGGGCTTGAAATGGTGGAAGGAGGAGAGGAAAAGGAGTAGACGGAATTCACAAACAGGGAGGAAAGAAGAAAGGAAGACAAATTTGGAATAGGGAGAGGAAAATGGGGAAAAGCGTAAGGAAGAGGAGACAAGTGACAACAACGAGAATGTGCTGTAGTAGAGGGAGGGACGAAGGAAAACAAAGAGAACGAGGCACAACGAAGAAAGTAGAGAGGATGAAAATAGCGTAGGTGAACAGAGAATAGTACACTAAATGTACTTCTCTTCCCTCCCCTCCCCCTCAATCCCTCTTCTCTTCTCTCCCCTCTCCTCCCCCTCAATCCCTCTTCTCTTCTCTCCCCTCTCCTCCCCCTCATCCCTCTCCTCTCCCCTCCCCTCCCCTCCCCTCCCTCCCCTCCCCTCCCCCTCAATCCCTTCTTCTCTTCTCTCCCCTCCCCCCCTCAATCCCTTCTTCTCTTCTCTCCCCTCCCCTCCCCCCTCAATCCCTTCTTCTATTCTCTCCCTTCTCTTCTTCTCTCCCTTCCCTCCAGCTCCTTCCTCCCTCCCCCATTCATTCCTTCATGCAGCTGATGTCCTCGAGGATGTCTTGTGATGCAACCGGAAGCTGGTCGTATCCCACAGGTGCACCGTGCTTGTTGCTCTTGACATCCTTTCGCGCCTCGGCTTGTACTGTAATACTGTGGGTCACACATACACGCACACGCACGGTCTCATTTATTTCATTCACTCGTTCACAATTTCTGTCCTTTATTCTTGTGTTCACCTATAATCTCACTCTCGCGAACTATTGATCCCATTCGATTTCACTCTCACTCTCACTCGAACATATTTACCCCCACCCCCCCACCCCCACCCCCGCCCCTGTTTCTGCACGCAACGATATATTTTTCCTGTTTTCTTTCTCATTCTCATTTATCAATTTCTTGTCCTTCTCTTATTTCCCTTATTCTTTTCCTATGACATTCCACATGTTCCCCACCTTCTCGTTTTCCTTGTTTCTATTTTCCCGCCTCTTCCTCTTCCTGTTCTTCCATGTCCTTTTTCTTCAAGTTTCATTTCGGTATTTTCCTCTTTTCTTGCGTGGTGTGAATTCTTCCGTTCTTATTATTTGTCCCTTATTTTATTTCCGGACAATCCCTGGCCTTCACTTTTTTGTAACTAGACACCAATATTTTATCTTCTCTTAATCTATTTTTTTATTATCCTTTCGTTCAAACACCTCACGTCTTAATTTATTTCATATGCCTTTATTTTTCTTTGTTAGTGTATTTGTTATTATTTTTTTATTTCTTTATTTTTGACTTTATATGTTTATTTATCTACCTAGCATCTCTCTCGCCATTTCTCCCCCACTCCCCGCTTTGTTTATATCACTTTCCCCCACCTCCTCATTTACCCTGTCGTCCTCTCATCTGTCGCTTTCGTTTTTGCTTTCGTATTACACTTTTCGGAGGACCCGTGGCCAGGTAAATGCCTTGGAAAATACCTTGGCAACACACACACACACACACGCGCCAGCCCGTCTTCTTAATTTGTCCCTTCGGTTGGTGAACTGTGAGGGGATTGGGGGGGCGTCGTGAGGGCAAGGGAGGGAGGGATAGGGAAGGGAGGGATAGGGAAGGGAGGGAGGGATAGGGAAGGGAGGGAGGGATAGGGAAGGGAGGGAGGGAGGGGGAAGAGGGAGGAGGGAGGGAGGGAGGGAGGGAGGGAGGGAGGGAGGGAGGGAGGGAGGGAGGGAGGGAGGGAGGGAGGGAGAGATGGAGAGATGGAGAGATGGAGAGATGGAGAGATGGAGAGATGGAGAGATGGAGAGATGGAGAGATGGAGAGATGGAGAGATGGAGAGATGGAGAGATGGAGAGATGGAGAGATGGAGAGATATAAGAGATATAAGAGATATAAGAGATATAAGAGATATAAGAGAAGGGGAAGGTAAGAAGGGAGATGGAAGATGGGGGCGTTGTTTGAAGATGAAAGTATAGATGAAAAATGAAAGAAAAAATGAGAGGTACGGAGAGAGAGAGAGAGAGAGAGAGAGAGAGAGAGAGAGAGAGAGAGAGAGAGAGAGAGAGAGAGAGAGAGAGAGAGAGAAGAGAGAGAGACTCGATGTCTCGGAGCTCCAAATCTCTACTCACTCGTCCTTCGCGGTGGTGTTATCTGAAGGGAAACAAAGGTGTGATTCAGCTGGCTGTTTCATTTATTTCAATTAATTTTGTCCGTGTTGGTGTGTGTATTTTTGTGTCTTTGTTTTCTTGCGCATCACTAGATGGTTCTTCCCCTCACCCTTTGGCGCTCCGATTACCTTCTGTTCATTCCCTTATTTTCGAATGATAATGACTAGTTATGGCGATGGTGCCGATGCTTCTATTTTAAGTGTGTTCGTTTTTGTTCGCTCGCTACTTGTCGTTTGCTATAACTTAAATGTTAGCTCATTCCGCCATGTCTGGCTAAGAAAGGGGAAGGAAAGAGACAGAAAGAGAAATCGAATTGATATGATTATTTTTTTTCAAAGCTCACTTACTGTTAGTCATTTGTTTTGTCTGAGATGTTAACTCACTCAGTTATCTCTTAGAAGAGGAAGGCGACGGGGGGAGAAATGAGACAGGCACATAAGAGGCCTCTTGACAGACAGACAGAAGAACATAAACTGAAAGGAAGATAAAGCTAAAGGCACGCATGGATGTTGCTATGGTTCACAGAATCATTTGGGCGGGGAGGGGGGTGAGGAGGGGAGGGGTTTTCCCTCTCATGTTTTGTCGTAGTAAGAGCGAAAGTGTGCCCGGGATGATGGGGTTAATGAGGGTTGACCCCCACCTCGGGCGGTGAAGCAACAAGGAGGGGTAGGGGGAAGGGTATAGTGTTGGGTAGTAGGAGGGGAGAACGGGAGAGCTGGCGATAAAGAGAGAGTGGAAGAGAGGGCGGGAGAAAAGTGAGATGGAGGAAAAAAAGAGATGGAGAGGGAGATAGGTGAGAGAGAGAGGGAGGGAGATAGGTGAGAGAGAGAGGGAGGGAGATAGGTGAGAGAGAGAGGGAGGGAGATAGGTGAGAGAGAGAGGGAGGGAGATAGGTGAGAGAGAGAGGGAGGGAGATAGGTGAGAGAGAGAGGGAGGAAGGGAGATAGGGAGATAGGAGAGAGAGAGAGGGGGAGGGAGGGAGGGAGGGAGGGAGGGAGGGAGGGAGGGAGGGAGGGAGGGAGGGAGGGAGATAGGAGAGAGAGAGAGGGAGGGAGGAAGATAGGAGAGAGAGAGAGGGAGGGAGGAAGATAGGAGAGAGAGAGAGGGAAGGAGGGAGATAGGAGAGAGAGAGAGGGAAGGAGGGAGATAGGAGAGAGAGAGAGAGGGAAGGAGGGAGATAGGAGAGAGAGAGAGAGGGAAGGAGGGAGAGAGGAGAGAGAGAGAGAGGGAAGGAGGGAGATAGGAGAGAGAGAGAGAGAGGGAAGGAGGGAGATACGAGAGAGATACGAGAGAGAGAGGGAAGGAGGGAGATACGAGAGAGAGAGAGAGAGAGGGAAGGAGGGAGATAGGAGAGAGAGAGAGAGAGAGAGAGAGGGAAGGAGGGAGATAGGAGAGAGAGAGAGAGAGAGAGAGAGAGAGAGAGAGAGAGAGAGAGAGAGAGAGAGAGAGAGAGAGAGAGAGAGAGAGATAGGAGAGGGAGATAGGAGAGGGAGATAGGAGAGGGAGATAGGAGAGGGAGATAGGAGAGGGAGATAGGAGAGGGAGATAGGAGAGAGAGATAGGAGAGAGAGATAGGAGAGAGAGATAGGAGAGAGAGATAGGAGAGAGAGATAGGAGAGAGAGATAGGAGAGAGAGATAGGAGAGAGAGATAGGAGAGAGAGGAGAGAGAGAGATAGGAGAGAGAGATAGGAGAGAGAGATAGGAGAGAGAGATAGGAGAGAGAGATAGGAGAGAGAGATAGGAGAGAGAGATAGGAGAGAGAGATAGGAGAGAGAGATAGGAGAGAGAGATAGGAGAGAGAGATAGGAGAGAGAGATAGGAGAGAGAGATAGGAGAGAGAGATAGGAGAGAGAGATAGGAGAGAGAGATAGGAGAGAGAGATAGGAGAGAGAGATAGGAGAGAGAGATAGGGGAGAGAGATAGAGGAGAGAGATAGGAGAGAGAGATAGGGGAGAGAGATAGGGGAGAGAGATAGGGGAGAGAGATAGGGGAGAGAGACAGGGGAGAGAGACAGGGGAGAGAGATAGGGGAGAGAGATAGGGGAGAGAGATAGGGGAGAGAGATAGGAGAGAGAGATAGGAGAGAGAGAGAGAGGGGGGGGGAAGGAGGAGAGAGAGAGAGAGAGAGAGAGAGAGGAGAGAGAGAGAGAGAGAGAGAGAGAGAGATAGGAGAGAGAGAGAGAGAGAGAGAGAGAGGGGGGGGGGAAGGAGGGAGATAGGAGAGAGAGGAGAAGGGGAAGAGGGAAGGAGGGAGATATGAGAGAGAGGGGAGAGATAGGGAGAGGAGATAGGGAGAGAGATAGGAGAGGAGAGATAGGAGAGAGAGATAGGAGAGAGAGATAGGAGAGAGAGGAGAGGGGGGGGGAAGGAGGGAGATAGGAGGAGAGAGGAGAGAGAGGGAGAAGGAGGGAGGAGGGGGAAGGAGGAAGGAGGGAGAGGAGGGGAGAGGAGGGGAAGGAGGGAGGATATGATGAGAGGGGGAAGGAGGGAAGGAGGGAGATATGAGAGAGAGGGGGGTTGTAGGGAAGGAGGGAGATATGAGAGATAGGGGAGGAGAATAGGGAGAGAGATAGAGAGTGATAGAGAGAGAGAGAGGGGGGGGGGAAGGAGGAGATAGGAGAGAGAGAGGAGAGAGGAGAGAGTACAGGAGAGAGAGAGAGAGAGAGAGAGAGAGAGAGAGAGAGAGGAGGAGAGAGAGAGAGAGAGAGAGAGAGAAGAGGAGAAGGAGGGAGAGGGAGAAGGAGGGAAGGAGGGAAGGAGGGAAGGAGGGAAGGAGGGAGAGAGGGGGAAGGAGGGAGATATGAGAGAGAGGGGGAAGGAGGGAAGGAGGGAGATAGGAGAGAGTGATAGAGAGAGAGGAGAGGACGATAGAGAGGAGACAAGAGAAAGAGAATTTTGATTTTGAAAAAAAGGATTTACTTTACATTTATAATGCATACACACAGGAGAGAAAGAGAAAGATAGTGCGAAAGGGAATAAAGAAAAAGGGAGGCAATAGTATTTGATCCCTGTGCCGTTTAATAATGTCTAGAAATCCAGGCTTTGTATGGTGGCAGGTCGTGATTTAATGAAGTTGCCCCGGATGTCTGTGGCCGAGGGAGGAGGAGGTCTCTGACGTCGAAGAGATTGTAGGAATGTTTTTTTTTGGGGGGGAAGGGGAGGGGGGTTGTGCATGGGTGTGCGAAACGTTTACGGGAAGGGGGGTAATCTTTTGTGTGTGCGAGTGAGTAAGTAAGTGAGTAAGTAAGTAAGTAAGTAAGTAAGTAAGTAAGTAAGTAAGGAGCCAGTGAGGTCGTTGAGAGTGAGAGGAAGTGGTACATTTCCTTTTGAGGGGGGGTTAAGGGATGGGGGAGGGTGGTCGCTGAAATCAACACCCCACTGATGTTACCTTGATGAAGGAACACATTCACACACGCACGCGCGCGCTCGCTCGCTCGCGCGCGCGCGCGCACACACACACACACACACACACACACACACACACACACACACACACACACACACACACACACACACACACACACACACATTCTATCTCTGTTTCCTTTTTTCAGTCTCCTCCTACTTCTCTTTCCCCTCCTCCTCCTCCTCCTTCACCTTCACCTTCCCTTTCCTCTTCCTTCACTTTCCCCTTCCTCTTCTTCTTCCCCTTCCCTTCCCTTTCCCCATTCCCCCCCCCCTCTTCTTCCTCTTCCCTCTCCCCATTCTCCTTTCCCCTTCTTCCTCTTTCCTCTCCCCATTTCCATTCCCCTTCCCTCTCCTCTTCCGTCTCTCTCTTCCCTCTTCCCCTTCTCCTTCCCTCTTCCTCTTCCTCTTCCCTCTTCCCCTTCTCCTTCCCTCTCCCTCTTCTCCCTCCCCTTCCCCTTCTTCCCTCTTACTCTTCCTTTTCCTCTTTTCCCTCTCTCTTCCTCTTCTTCTCCCCCTTCCTCCTCTCCCCCTTCCCCCTCCTTATATCCCTCCCTTTTCTTCTCCTATTCATCTCCCTCTCTCTCTTCTCTCAATAATGTCACAGACTGTCTCGACTTGAAAGAAAAAAAAAAG
>NC_061830.1:8231818-8239934 GCF_019202785.1 Penaeus chinensis
TCCCTCCCTAACTCCCTACTTCCCTCCCTCACTCCCTACTTCCCCTCCCTCCCTCTCTCTTCCCCCCCTCTCTCTCCCCCCTCTCTTCCCCCCCTTTCTCTTCCCCCCTCTCTCCCCCCCTTTCTCTTGCCCCCCCCCCCCCCCTCTCTCTCTCTCTCTCTCTCTCTCTCTCTCTCTCTCTCTCTCTCTCTCTCTCTCTCTCTCTCTCTCTCTCTCTCTCTCCTCTCCCTCTCCATCTCCCTCTCCCTCTCTATCCCTCTCCCTCTCCATTCCCCCCTCCCCCCTTTCCCCTCTCCCCCCCTTTGCCCCTCCCTCTACTCCTATTGCCCCCCTTTGCCCCTCCCTCTTCTCCTATTTGCCCCCCCTTTGCCCCTCCCCCTCTCCTTCTTTCGCTCCCCCTTCCCCCTAAGCCGCCTCCTTTCTCCCGCCCCTTCCCATTCCCCCTTCCCCACCCCCTCCCATTCCCCCTTCCCCACCCCTCGCCCCATTTCTCCCTCTTCCTCCCGCCCTTCTCTCTTTCCCTCTTTCCCTTCCCCTTCCCCTTATTCCTCTTGCCCGTTGTTCATACCTGTGTTTAGCTATGTATTCATCTTATTTCAGTACCGAAAAGGTGTAAAATAAAAGATTCGAAGATGAGCTGGAAGAAAGGGTGACCCCGGCAAGGTGGAATTAGAGGGAGGGGCTTAAGAGGGTGTGGGTGAAGAGTAAGGAAAGAGTTAGGGTGTATTTGCGATAGCTCTCGACATGTTTATCAACAGTGTAGTACTCTACATTTTTTCTCCCCCCCTTTCCATTTCCTCTTCCGCGTCTCTGAGGTGTTGATGCTGCAGGTGCGAAGAGGAGTTGGTGACGGCGAAGGGAGAGGCGGTGTGTCCGTTGGTGTGTTTTGGAGGAGGAAATGCTTGGGGTCTTGCGTTTACGAGTCCTTTGTTTGTTTGTTTGTATTATTCTTTGTTTGTTTGCTTGTTTTCCTTATTCTTTGTTTGTCTGTTTTTATTATTTTCTTCGTTCTCTTCTGTTTTATACTTTCTTGATGGAATGGGGAGTTGCGACTGATTGACTGTATTTCAAGTTCATGGCGTTGGAGGGTCCTGTGTCTTTTGATGTCTTTGCGTTATGCCTTTGAGCTAAATTCATCAAGCGGGTTTAGGCTTTCGTTGACAACTCCTGTGGTGAGCACCTCCTATACTGACGGAGGCGAAGAGCAGAAGGCGTTGCGTCACTTTTTTAAAGGCCAAGTGTTGGTACGAAGTGAGGGCGGCGCCTCCTCGGATGCCGCAGCCGGAGAGGAGGAGGAGGAGAGGGCTAGGGATATGGAGGAGAGAGATATAAGTAAAGAGAGGATACAAGTTAATGCTTCTCTTCTTTGTTTCTTCACGTCTACTATATTTTTCTCTTTTTGGTCACGATCCACTTTTTTTTTTTATAGTTTTAGAGTATTTAGAGTTGAATTTGTATTTGATTTATCACAAGAATCTTACAGTAATTGCCATGCCAGTATTTTATTTTTCACAAATGAAAAAAATAATAAGGCTGTTTATATATTAATTTAGTCAGTAATGATAAGCGGGTATATCCGTTTTAATTTCAATGATGTAATATGTTTGCACTTTCTCTAATTAGCTTTCCTTTCTTTTGCAGGTAAGGACGGAGTGTAAGAGACAGGACCAGTGTGAGGAGAGACGAGTGAGATCCGGTTTGTAAATTAAAGAAATAATTCCAGTTCTAATTCCGACATGAATATTCAGTGTCTCATGAATGAATTCGTTAATGTATGTAATAAACATTTGAAAAATAAGAAATTGAAGTGACAGTAAAAGCGAGGAAGGGGAATGCATAGGATAAGAGGGAAAATGTGTGAGAGCCTTCTCAAGGAATCGGAATAGAACATCGCAAGATAGCAAACGATAAGATATTGGTCAACATTAGGCATTTGCGAAAGAGAATTGTGTGAGTATTGGCTGGGGGGGGGGGGTATAGTAGACAGAATAATGAGAATCATTTTAACGTTTGCTAATGCGCTTGGCGAATGTGAATAGGAAAGGAAAGAGGTAAAAAGAAGGAAGGAGAGGCGAGGGAAGAGGGAAGAACGGGACAAGGAGAGTGACACGGAGGGAAAGAGTAAGTGGGAGAGAGTGGGAAGATGAAGTGAGTGAGTGAGGGAAGGAAAGCCAGAATGAGAGGAGGGAACTAAGAAAAGGGAGTGAGGGTGTGAGTATGTGAGGGTGTTATGGAGTGAGGGAGGAAGAAAGAAAGGAGGGGGCGAGTTCTCTTTACGTCAAGGGAAACGTACGTGCTTCGCGCGTGTGGGACGGCAGGGTTTAACGGCCGCGCTTCATGAGAGTGCATGACGGCCAGGGATCATGCGGCTCGTCGTTCTTGAGATCTGCTGACGGCCATGAGCGCAATTAGAGGTAAAGGGGCGGAGGGATAGGAGAGGGGGATAAGATGGGATGAGAGGTAAAGGGGGAAGGGGGGAGGAGAAGTGGGAGGAAGGGGGAAGGTGGTAGAAAGGGAAAAAGGGGAGATGTGAGAAAAAATGGGTTGAAAGAATACGAAAGTTGGGGAGGAGGGTAGGACAAGGTGAAGAGGGGGAGGAAGAGTCTCAGGTGTTACGTATTCACAACTCGAAGCAGTAATTTGGTGGCGAAAATCCCGGTTATCACGGGTAAAGAAGGAAGGAGGAAGAACAGTGGGAAAGGGTAGAATAAGTCAGAAAAGGGGAGGAGAATAAATACAAGGAAGGAAAGAAAGAGAAAGAAGGATGAAAGAAAATAAAATGAGGAGAAAGGGGAGTATGAGAGGAAGGAAGAGACTTGTTAGCGTAGGAAGGAAGGAAGAGTGGGAGGGGGAAGAAGGCTGGGACAACGACCGTCATTGTCATGCCGGCCGTGGCGCCCGGGTTTATTTGCGGTCGGGTCATGCCGCCGCCTCTCGCAAGGGGTCGGGCGGGCGGTTGGGCGGGCGGGCGCTCGGTCGGCGCGACACTCCCACCCCCGCCGCTGCCGAACTTGGGCGTCGTCGACGTGATCCCGAAGCCAAGTGCGATCGCCGGAAGGGGAGGGATGCGCAGGGGAACTCATCGCCCGTTCCGGTCAGGGGCGGAACCTCCCCGCTGCTTGCCTGCTTGCTGAAGGCTGCGCGGGCGGAGGGCTGCTCATGTGGGGCTTTGCAGTCAAGTGCGCGCTCTCCTTCTCTTTTGTGTGTGTGTGAGTGTGTGAGTATGTATGGAGTGTGTGAGTATGTATGTGAGTGTGTGAGTATGTATGTGAGTGTGTGAGTATGTATGTGAGTGTGTGAGTATGTATGTGAGTGTGTGAGTATGTATGTGAGTGTGTGAGTATGTATGTGAGTGTGTGAGTATGTATGTGAGTGTGTGAGTATGTATGTGAGTGTGTGAGTATGTATGTGAGTGTGTGAGTATGTATGTGAGTGTGTGAGTATGTATGTGAGTGTGAGTATGTATGTGAGTGTGTGAGTATGTATGTGAGTGTGTGAGTATGTATGTGAATGTTTGTGTGTGTGTGTGTGTGTGTGTGTGTGTGTGCGCGCGCGCGCGTACGTGTATGTCTCCTCTTTTCGGCTGTCCCTCCGTCTCTGTGCGCGAATTTGTGTGTTAGTATAGTGTTATATGTGTCTGTTATAGATTGCGCTTACTAGTTCGCGTGGATGTGCATGCGTTTGTATGTATACGTACGAGCGCGAGCTCTCGAGCTTTTTCATCTGGCAACTGAAGAGTACACCTACGGCAACATGCGCAAGCAAATGAACCGAATCACTGAAACCGAGTCATTGTTCCTGTGCAACGCTTCGAGAAGTTCCCTGAATATGCATGAGCGCCGCATATGGAGAGGCAGCGCATAGGTGTGTTCCCAGGTGCAGTGCGGAGCGGATCGGGCGGCGCTGCGACCGCGCGCCCTTAATCTTGCGCTTGATGCTCCGCGCAGGCAGGCCGCACGCACATACTTACATACACAGATAGATATTAATTGAAATAAAACATGTGGATAAGGGCTATTACGCAAACAAAACAATGATGACATGAAAATTCACGCAGTGAGGAAAATAAAGAATATAGAAAATCAGTACGACGAAAATGAGAAACTTTGTAATATATCTTGCAGACGCCCCGTGTCTCTTTGATCCCAGGAAGGTGCTTGGGTGTCTTACCGATTCTTTCTTTGAATTTGCTTCCAAGAAATCCGTTTTGTGGATGATGTTTGGTGGAGTTACGCCCCAAAGGTGGGCGGGGACGCGGTGAAGGAGAAGGGGAATGATGAGGCTGAAGAACGGGGACGGGATGCGTAGAGGAAGAAAAATGAGGAGGAGTGAAAGGAAGTGGAGGAGGAGTAGGAGGAAAGGAGAAGGGATATGGGCAGGGAAACTGAAGTAATGGGAAAAGAAAATTAAAAACGTTATTGATGATAATGATAAAACGGATGACGGAGAGATTTATTAGGAGATGACAGCGACGAGGGCAAGGGAGGCGAGAAGGACCTCCAGCTCATTCGGAGGGCGTCAGTGCTCGGCAGAGGACGGTGAACATGATAATAGTTGGCAACATTTATTAAACGAAATTCAAACCATTTTGGTAAGGACGGGGACGGGGGAAGACCACGAAACAGGGCGGAAGATGTATCTTGTGCAGATGTCGTGTGTGGTGATGGTGGCCAGCCTCCCCGCTGCCCTCCATCTGCACCCTCCAGCTGTGACGCCCAGCTGTAGTATTCTCCTGCATCGCCTTCCTGCGCCACCCAGATTTGCCGCACAAGTGGTCATGAGAGTCTCCTCTCTCTCTCTCTCTCTCTCTCTCTCTCTCTCTCTCTCTCTCTCTCTCTCTCTCTCTCTCTCTCTCTCTCTCTCTCTCTCTCTCTCTCTCTCTCTCTCTCTCTCTTTCTCTCTTTCTCTTTCATTTTTTTTCTTTCTCCTTGTTTTCTTTCTCCTTTTTCTTTCTCCTTTTTCCTCTCTCCCCTCACCCTCTTGCCTCTGTGATACTTCCCCCTCTTCCCCTTCCCCTCTTTCTCTTTCTATCTTTCTATCTTTCTATCTTTCTATCTTTTTCTTTCTTTTTTTTCTTTCTCCTTTTTCTTTCTCTATTTTTCCTTTCTCCCTTTTTCCTTTCTCCCTTTTTCCTTCTCCCTTTTTCCTATCTCCCTTTTTCCTCTCTCCCCTCACCCTCTTGCCTCTGTGATCCTTCCCCCTCTTCCCCTCCCCATTCGTATATGTTTCTGTAATTGTTAGTCAACGAATATTATAATTGTTATCCTTTTACGCATAGGCTAACGCTGAGTCACGTATATATTTTTTAAAGAGGACTCTTACTATTGTTACTACTGTTGTTGCTTGCTGCTTTATTTGTCTTTAGTCTCTCAATCACATTTGGCACTTGTGTGGACGAGGGGAACTGTTAGCCGCTGGTGGTGTTATGAGGGGAATGGATAGTGGAGGGATGGGATGAGAGGGGAGGATAAGGCGAGGGGATGGTAGAGGGCAGTGTGAGGGGAGAAGGAGAGCAAAGTAAGGGAATGGGGCTGGGAGGGGAGGGGTGGGGAGGGATTGGCGTTGAGGGGTGAGTGTTGATGTCAAGAGGTGATGGCTGGGGACGTGCGGGCGTCAGGCGTGTATTTTGGTCGTGCTGGAGAGTTGGAAATAAAGGTTGAAAGGCGGTGTTGTTGGGCGTCGGTAGTGTCGTCTGGAGGATGAGGTAAGACAGTTTCGAGAGGCAGGAAATCGGCGCTGGAAATACCTCAGCCGCCCACGCGCGCGCCCACCCGCGTGAAGCACCACTTATGAAGGTGCAGGCGTAGGGGTAAGCGTTCACTCTACCATGGCGGAGCCTCTTGGCATTCTGCAGTGTATTGAGAATTTTAAAAATAGGTTCCTAGAGCATTTATTTCTACTTGGTTTAAGTTGGGCGGTCAGCTGATCGATCAGCTGACCGCAGAGGGAGTCACTTTAACAATGAAGATGACGCGATATGTCTATGACCTTATCTCTAATTCTATGGGTTCACGGGGATAAAGGAGGCGATAAAGTGAGGTACATCAAACCGAGATAAAGTTATAAAAAGAATCTTATCCCCCTGCCCTCACCCCTCTCCATACCCGCATGGCGATCACGCAAGTATTTCACCCGTGGGCGGTGTTGCCGTGTTGTTCTACCATCAGCCTCTCGGCCGTCACTCCTGCGCCGTCATTATACTTCTGCCGTGAATTCCCCGCTAGCATTCCTCCGCTCTCAGCGCCGTCAGTCAAAGATTCCGTACAGTTTTCAGTCTCGTTTTATGGAAGGATTTCAAATAAAACACCAAAAGAAAGACAGTTCACAATGAAGTTATTGATTGTATCCGGAATTAAGTTGGTCAGTGGGCTTAGAGGGCGAAAAAGTAATGCCCTTATTGAAATAGAGAATCCGTGCCTGGATGTGAATATGAAGCCACTGCCATAGTCTTTCATCTAATGTTGCCCTGTTAAATCTTTGTTCTTTGTTTTCAGTTTTTTTTTTTTATAAAATGACTTGAATTTGATACGGGTCAAGAAGTAAGGATTTTGAAGAGTGAAATTTGAGTAATTATTAGATAACAACTAAAAAGAGGAGATTAGACATCTCATTTATGTATCTGTATATAACGCGTATTCCGGCATTCTCAACTTATGCACAAGCACTAGAAAATGGCAGGTGGCAAAGCAGGCGGCAACAGGAGAGGCCGAGTGTTAAGACTGAACATGATATGCATTTTACAATTGTTCAAAGAGAGTTTATTATGACCCTTTACGTCACTTGTTGCAGTGAAGTGTTCAGAACTGCGCTGTTGCATGGTGACCTGCTGTAGAGTGGACCGCATTTGTTTCTGCCTTTCATTTAAATACGTTTGTCACAGGCACCGCGACATTAGATCGTTGACTGTAATCACAATAAGAAGAAAAATAAAAAAGATGGCATAACGTTGCAGATGAGCATTGCCAGATCCGTTTTCAGGTCCTCTTTGTGCTGTTTAAAGATTATCTCTTCGTGTTTTCTGGGTTTTTTTTTCTTCTCTTTTTCTTGTTACTGTTTTCACTAACATTTCAGGTTTATTTGTCTTTGTTTTTTTCTGATATTTCATACATGTACGTATCTTGTACGTATCATCATCATCATCAATCATCTTTTTTTATTGTGGGTTTGCAGTACCTTCGACTCTTCAGCTGCCATGTTCTCTTGCATAGAGGATATTTATCAGAGGCCACACTATTACTGTAGTCGAGCGATCCACGGTACCCTTTAATCGGTCGTGATTTTGTTCTTTATTGACAGTAGGTTTGATGGTTTACTTTACTTACTTACTTACTTACTTATTTACTTACGTACTTACTTATTTACTTACTTACTTACTTACTTACTTACTTACTTACTTACTTACTTGTGTGTTTGTAAGAAACTCTCCAATCAGCCAAGACAAGGAATACAAACTTCTAAATGTATGTCAGGCGGATGGTTGTATTGGATAATAACTCCATGTCCCGACACCACTTTCATGGTGGAGCAAAAGGATACGTAATTTTATTTAGTGAGGCGAGGAGAAATAAGTCATGAATAGGGAAGAATCTTGTTCCCCGCATATTCGTAATGCAATGATTGTTCTTCGTCGCCACTGTGACCTTTGATCGCCCGTGCAGTAAACGTTGCATATAGTCTGCCTTCTCGCAAGATCTTTCGTGCATTGCCAGGGTTCATAGAGGTCACACATCTAGATATACAGAACTGTTTTAATTCTGTCTGGAAGTGAAATAGACATCTTCCATCCAGCAATACACCTAAGAGACAGGTTTTTATTTTATATGTATGTGTTTGTTTATACATGCATATATACATGTTTGTATATATATATGTATGTATACATATATACATTATATATACATTATATATATACATGTGTATATATGTACACACACACACATACATACATACATACATACATACATACATACATACATACATACATACATACATACATACATACATACATACATACATACATACATACATACATACATACATACATACATACATACATAAATGCATACATAAATGCATACATACACGTTTTTTTCCCTTAGTCAGTATTCAACAAAAA
>NC_061830.1:8240034-8245034 GCF_019202785.1 Penaeus chinensis
GTGGCGGGGGGGCAAGAAGCCTGCGAGCGGAGCAGCATGGCAGCCGCGGCAGGCGTGACGGATGGCTGCCCAGATTATCCCCGGCGTCTGGTTGACACGGCAGCAGCAGCTCGAGTTGCGACCGCGGAGATTCCATTACTAACGGCGAGGATCACCTTGCTCACCTGTGCGTGTGTGTGTGCGTGTGGTGCGTGTGTGTGTGCGTGTGTGTGTGCGTGTGTGTTGCGTGTGTGTGCGTCGTGTGTGTGTGTGTGTGTGTGTGGTGTGTGGTGTGTGTGTGTGTGTTGTGTGTGTGTGTCTTACGCCTATGTGTGAGGGAGAGAATAGTATGTGATTGTGAGAGTGTATGTATGCGTGTATGTATTAATGCATGATTGTAAGTGTGCAAGCAAGAGAATGAATGTCAGGCATACAGATGGACAGACATACTGACATAAAAGAGGACTAGAAAGCTAATGTAATGAATGCAATATAGGAAGTTACATGTGTATGCATTGGACACGTTCGTTTTTTTTCTCCTTTTTTGTTGTATCGGCGCCATTCATTCCCGCAAAGTTAACGAAGCACCCAGTTTGTATTGTTACGCTTCGCCTCTTTTGGCCCGCCGTGCACCAGCGAGGCCAACTGTCGCCGGGATGATTTTTTGAATAGAATTTGCCGCTTCCTGGAGGTGTGACATGAAGCGCTGCAGGGGGAGATTTTTTTTTTCATTGCACTTGTATCATCCTTTGATAAAGAAAGAGGGAAAGAGAAATTGGGTTTCGCAAATATGAAAATGTGTAGGAAGCAGAGCGCCTGCATCAGCCCACTGTGTGACGTCATCCAATCAGCCGTTACAGCGGACGTATGGAAAGCAAAAGCGAAGGAAGGCTGGCTGGTTTATGTGGATTAGGTCATTAGGGGGGAGGGAAGTCGGAACTAACTCTTTTCCCTCCCCTTTCCCTTCCCCTTACCCCCCCACTCTCCTCTCCTCTAATAGTATAATATATTAATATAATACAGGCCTATACATTTGTTGAAGAAGCTGTGGTCGCGGTCATGTCTAGAGATGCATGATTGGGGTCGCCTGAAAAAAAAAAAAAGGTTGGGAACCAGTGCTCTCCTTTTCCCCACCTTCACCACCTCCCCCATCCATCACCCCCCCCCCCCACCCTCCCTCTTATTGGGGACGCGATAGGCTGTTTGCGACTCGTAACCACCTCTTTCCTGTCCCTAAGGGATCGTTAGAGCCCGTGTTTCCATGGGTAATGAGATCTACCTGAGTTAATTTATTTGCTTGTTTGTTTATTTGGTTATTTGAGCGTGTTCATTTATTTATTTATTTATTTATTTATTGTCTGATGTATGGGCAGCCTGTCCATGCATGATTGATAATGAAAGCAAGCAGAGGAAAGACAAAAGTCCAGTGAAATTAGTAAATGAAATATTACCAAAATGAACGATTTTCTTTATTACTACCGTATTTACTGTTTGCTTTGGAATTGTCTAACTAATCCGGGCGACATTCAAAATACTTACCATTATTATTTTCCCTCTTTTGTAATCTCATTTCGAAATACCCTCTCTGTGTTCGAATTCTGACTGATTCCGACCGCGGTGCTTTTTTGTTTCATTATTCTTTTATGAAGGCTGTATTCTGGGCGAGTTTAGGACAGAAGTGAAAAATGGCAGATTGTGTAACTACGGAAACTGCAGTTATAATAGGAAGTCCTGTAATGTTATTGTAATGAAATATACGATTTAACGTAGAGTAGGTGTAACCATTTTGTTTTATTTTATTTTATCTTTGTTCCGTTTGCAAGCATCGATCGTAAACCGTCTAGACGAGTCCGAGTCCCAAATCGGCAACCCCACTCATATCTCTCTCTCTCTCTCTCTCTCTCTCTCTCTCTCTCTCTCTCTCTCTCTCTCTCTCTCTCTCTCTCTCTCTCTCTCTCTCTCTCTCTCTCTCTCTCTCTCTCTCTCTCTCCCCCTTCCTTGCCTTTCATCCTCATTCCATTCTTCCTTCCGTCTTTCTTTGATTCTTTCCTTCCTTCCCTCCTCGCATGGTTATTTCTTCCCCTGGTCGTAATGCTTGTGCTGGGTGTGGCTGATAACAGGTAATGAGGTTTGGAGTGGAGAGATAAGGGTGTCTAATCAGAGTGGAGAATGGAGGGAAGCGTGAGGGAGAGGGCGGCAGTGATGATGAAAAGGGGGGAAGAAGAAGAGAGAAAATGATGTGAAAAAGATTAGCCTTGTTGTTATAATGAGTTTATGAGGCAATTTCCGCTGATCACGAGATATGATGGAGGCAGGGGATGAGGGAGGGGGTAGAGGGGAGGGGATATGCAAATAAGTCCGCTCTCTCCCCCTGGATGGGATTCACGACCCCCACCCTACCCTACCCTACCCCACCCTACCCTACCCCACCCTGAATGACGTAGGGTGGGGTTGAGGTTGGGGGGAGGGGGGTCGTGAATAAATAATTGCTGAACTCCAACGCGCTTGTGTGAATTGATTCCCTTGCTAGGGCGAGTCGGCTCCGATTCAGGATATTGCCCAAAGAAGCAAAAGTCTCTCATTAAATGGTCTTCCGTCCGTGGCGCTGTTTTGATCTTGATTCACTTATTCTGCCATTTCCTCTTCTCCCCCCTCCCTTGCTTCTTCTCTCCATTTTCCCCTCCCTACCAACTGCCCCCATACGGACCCATTCCCCCCTCCTCTTCCCATCCCTTCCCTTTTCTTTCCTTCCCTTCTCTTTTCTTCCCTACCCTTCCCTTCCCTTCCCCTCCCCTCCCCTCCCATCCCCTCCCTTCCCCTCCCTTCCCCTCCCTTCCCTTACCAACTTCCCCCAACCCTACCCTTACCCATGTCTCTTACTACTTTCTTGTCACTATCCACTTCCTCTTTCTCGTTCTTTACCCTTTGCTCCCCCCCCCCCTATTTCTTCCCCTTTCCATTTGTCTCTCCCTTCCCTTCTATGCTTTCTCTACCACTTCTTCCCTATCACCCTCCACTTTCCTTTCCTCTTTTCCTACCTATTCCCTTTACCCATCCTTCCCTTTTCCACACTGCTTTCCGTACCCCCACCATTTTCCCTTTCCATTTCCCTACCGCTTCCCCCTCTCCTTCCCTCACCACTTCCCCTTCCCTTTCCCTCACCACTTCCCCTACCCTTCCCCTCACTACTTCCCCTTCCCTTCCCCTTTCCTTCCCCTTACCACTTCCCTTTCCTTCCCCTCACCACTTCCCTTCCCCTCCCCTCACCACTTTTCCTTCCCCTCCCCTCGCCACTTTTCCTTCCCCTCCCCTCACCACTGTTCCTTCCCCTCCCCTCACCACTTTTCCTTCCCTTCCCTCTTTCCCCATGACTATCATTTCCTTTTTCCCCTCGCCCATCACATCCCCATCCTCTTCCTCAATCACATATCCTCACCTCTTCCTCAATCACGTATCCTCGCCTCTCCCAACTGTTTCCTCACCCCCTTCCCTCACCCCCCCCTCTTCATATCGACTTCGCTCACCCCTTGCACTTCCCCCACTCTATAGACGCGCGCACGTACGCACGCACGCACGCACGCACGCACGCAAACACGCACGCAAACACGCATACATACATGCACACAAAGACAAAACCTGCATATTCCTGTTACATGCCCATGCGAACATGCATTTAGGCAGTCATGCATATCTTCGGATGAGCTACTATGCATACACATACCTAAACACGCAGCCCCGTGTTTGTAGATACGTTAATCACGTGTATTGAAGTTGTGTATCCATACCCAATATGCATATGATCAGAGGGAGCTATACTACTTTGCACTGAATGCTTGAGTGAAAAGAAAGAAACAGAGACGGAGAGATTGACTATCCTATGCTATTTCTCAATCAGCTGTCGTAATCATATGGTTGACCTGCGTGTTGGTAACCACATACTTGTGGGGAAGGGGGGGGGGGTATGAGGATGGAGAGGATACTGGATCTCAAAAGAGAGGATGCCACTTTCAGGTTTAAAAAAAAGTGGAGAAACGGGTATTGTACCAGTTATTACGACAGGTGATATAGTAGTAAGAATTTTGCCTTTTTTTTAAATTATAACTGTTATTATCACAGGTGACACAGTAGTAATAAGGATTCTGTTAGGAATAAGAAATCGAGATCATGAAAAAAAATTATTTGAGAAATATTCTCGTTAGTGGCAAACTGTCTCTTGCGGACTGTCTAAACTACTTGACAGATAAAAGAGAGGATATGTGAAATGGATTGAAGTAAGTCGCGGAGCAGTCTAGTTTGTTTGTCAAAAGAATTTAATGGATGGGCTTATAATGATAAACTGCTGTAGTGTACAATATGTACAGATTTGTAAATTTCGAATTGATCACGACAACAGGTTTACTGTTTCAATGAAAGAGAAAGAGTATATATGTGTAACGATTATAGTTTTATGATTTTGATATTTTTGATATGTGACTATCAGGTGCTAATAAATTCCCGAGCTTGATCATTGTCTAAAAACTTGTAATATTTTTGTAGGTTAATATCATAAATGCCCCAATTTCCTACCAGGTGTGAGGACATCAAAAATCCTTATGCAATATAGGAAATAATTGTTTGCCTTCTTGTGTAAACCTTCGACATTGGCTCTCGTGGTATTTGTCCAAATATATATGTAGACAGAAGTGTGCTGCACTTTTCATTTACTTGTTTGACGCATAGAATGCTGTGAATAAAGTAATCGAGACATTCCAAGGATTAATGGTTGCCAAGTATACAGGTAATAAGGATAAGGGAATGTTCTCAGAACTAATGTTTACGAAATTAAGAGGATTATTCAGTTTATTTTGCCAAAAGGGAGATACTGTAGGCGATTTCTGTTGTAAGTAGAGAGTAGGGAATTCCGTACACACACGCACACGCACATTCGTTTTTATATCTAAACCAATTTATTTTTTCTATTTGCAGGCATGTATAGACGACAATTTAGACATGGTGGAGTTCCTGGTGGACCAAGGGGCGGA
>NC_061830.1:8250034-8262534 GCF_019202785.1 Penaeus chinensis
ACAATGCATGTTCTTGAACAGTGAAATGATTATTTCAGGCATCCTCATGGTTTTGAAAAATGTTCTAGTAAGCTATGAGTAACCATATTTGCTCTGGATGCAAAGACAGACTTCAATATTTTTCTTATGAAATTGCCTTTTTGAGTATTTTTACAGTCAAACAGAATCTCTACCACCATTCACAGCAAGGAAAACAGCAACAATTTTTAGATATGTACAGGGAAATGGCTATAGAATCATAGGTTATAGTCAGATGGTTATGAAAAGTAGAGGTGGTGACTGTTTTTTTCTCATTTGATAGCTATATAACAAACTTTTTTTTTTCATTGCAGGTTCCTAATAGACCGGGGAGCAGATCTCTCCTTAGTGAACAACGATGGTGACCTAGCCATCGATATAGCAGATTCAGATGAAATGGAAAGTTTATTACAACGAGAAATAGAAACTAGGGGTATGATATCTTTTGTGAATTATTATTAACTGTTGAAAAGTGTTTGAAGTCTTTATACTTTTTTTCTTTTTCTTTTTCTTTTTTTCTTTTTTTCTTTTTGAGTTTATGGTGAATTTGGTATAATAACCAGTAGCAGTAAGAATATCTATTTTATTGTCATTAGGAACAAGATTATATATGAAATCTTGATCAGAACTTGGTTAGAGTAAAAGTATAATTACATGAATACTTAAATATGTTGTGTATGTATGTGAATAGGGGTGTATGTATGTATACTAGGGTTTTTATTTGTTTAATTGTATTATTCTGAGGATTTTCTTTTATAGGGTTTTGTTCATGTATGCACAAATTTTATCTGGTGTCAGTGTGAGAAACATGCAACTCAATTTATGAAATGAATATAGAAGACAAGTTATTAAATAATTCAGTTTAGACAAAATATTAAAATAAGCATTACGTATTTGGACTTGAGATTTCGGATAGGAGGTGGTGTACAAAAGGGCTTATGTAAGTATACAATTATAGTTCCTGGTTGAGTTACATGGTTGAGAGAGCCCAAAGGTGTCTCATTGCAAACTTGCCTGAGGTAAACCTGTTGTGTGGACTTTGGGTGTAAGGTGACAACATATAGTGTAAGTTAGAGGGTAAGCACCAACCCATACCTTTTGTGAACCTGCACAGCTTCAAATGTTTTGTGTTTGTTTTAGTGTGAATTGAGGGAATAGTGAAGATTATTTTCTATTTCTTTGTTATTCTTCATAATTTTTTGTAATGCTTAGGTATTTTTATATATTTACAGGAGTATGTTGTGAGGCTATTCAGATAAATAATTTCTACATATGGTTGTTTATCTATATGATATGAACTTCAAGATGACAATTGAACAGTAGATGTAATATAATAGTCATATGAACTTGAGGCTGATTGATTTTTTTATTATTATGATCATTCTCAATTTGCTTTGACTATGAACTGTGCAGAGGTGTTTAGTCAGTGGGAGAAGGGAAAGAATGTGTGTGATTGTTTATATTTGCATTTTTGTGTTTTTGTATTGGGTGTGTTTATGGTGGTCTTTCCAGTAGCTGTATTATACATTTTGCAAATCAGGGAATTTTTAAATACAAGTGCTAAAGTGCTTTACTAACAATTATTTATACATTATTTTTCTCATCATAAAGGAATTGATTGTGATGCTTCTCGAAATGAAGAGGAGCGGCGAATGCTAGAAGATGCTCAGATGTGGCTTGGTGCTGGTTACCTTGCTGACAGACCTCACCCAAAGACTGGGGCTACAGCACTTCATGTAGCATCAGCAAAAGGTTACATCAAAGTTATGAGGTAGGTTGATAAAAAAAAAAAAAAGATTGATGGATTGGTTTTAAAGTAATATTTTTAGTTTTTAAATATAAATTAATTCGTCTGTAGATCTCACTTAAACATATGTTTTGTGTCTGGTTTCAGAATTGTCAAAGTTTAGCCTCCAATCAGCTGTTACCTTGGAACAGTACAATATGTATGCAAGAATAAAGATGAATTATTATTGTAGAAGTTGAATCTGCAAGCTATTTTCATTAACTTCAGATATTACAAAGTTAACATCCAATTAAAATTTTTCTATTAAGAGGTATTAAAATCATCAACTTGACATGTTTTTTCATGAACAAGTATACATTTCTTACTTCTTCTACAGTTTATTGTTAGAGGCGGGAAGTGATATCAATGCTCAGGACCTTGATGGATGGACACCTCTCCATGCTGCTGCCCATTGGGGTCAGAGGGAAGCTGTAGAAATCTTAGCAGAAAATATGGCTGATATGGATGTTCGGAATTTTGTGGTAAGTATTTTTCTCGCTTATTTTTGTTTTCCAACTCCTTTGATGTAAGAGTGATGGAAATATTTGCAGAAATTTAATACTGGACTTTTTTCATGTTCGGAGCTAATTGTTTTAAGTCAATCTTGAATTTTTTTAGAAATACATTAAGGAATTACACTTTAACAGTATACTTACCCTACCTTGCAGCCATATAAAACGTCATTCATTATAACCTTTTGGAAATTGTCTATCTATTTTCCAGGGTCAGAGTGCATTTGATGTTGCAGATAACAGTTTATTACGTCTAATGGATGAACTCAAGAGAAAACAGGTTTCTATGAAAGTAACCCAAAATAAACAGACCCCGAGAAAGCGCAAGTGAGTGAAGAATTTTTTTCATTATTTTTTCTGCTCTATCTATATACTTAGTATATTTTCATATCTTTATTTTGTTATAGCTGCTACTTCAGAGCCTAGAAATATAATGTAGATTACAATAGCACAAAACATTTATATAGGATTGTAGCTTCTGTATGGACTTTTATTATATGTATGGACATATAATATAAGAATTATATGTTCAGTGTATCATAGGCCATGACACATAATGTCACCCAAGTTTTGTATCTAGTCATTTTGATTTGAATGATTGAGGTCATGAGCAATATAGAATCCCAGTATATCCAGAAACAAAAAAAGAAAGGGGAAAAAAAGTATTTTTGAATTTCCACAGAACCTCCCCCCACCGAGAACATAGTAATAAGAAGGAGCGCGAAGACCAGCGGGAGTCTGATGGTACGTCTGGTGATGAGTCCTCATCTGATGTGGGTGAGTTTGCAGTAGACCTAACCAGTATACTAAACTTAACAATAAAGTGCTGTTAGAGGTAGGAGGTGGAGAAAGGGTATCCATATTTGTTATGTAGTTTTGTGGGTTATGGGTAGCTTTTCATGTTCATAAACTTAATTGGGTTTAGTGATCTTCAGCTGAGTTGAGGGAAACAGTGTTATGATAATGGTACAGGGCATTTGTTAAAAATGTGTAGTATTTAAGGAGAAACCAGAATTATTAATTCTTTACAATTTTTATAGTACAAGACTTTATTATTCCTCTTACATACTGATGATGTATGTTGCCCTACCTTGAAGGTACCTGGCTCTCCATCACTAGAAGGGTTTTTCAACACATGCAACTCTACTTAATGAACATTTTTATTGTGGTGCTACTGCCATTTTTCTAAAGTTTTCAGTTTACTCTAGAGACATTGTTTATGGTGTTAGCTTAAAAGAGGAATGTGCATGGTGAAACCTGCATCATCAGACATAGAAATGGTTAGAGATACCAGATTGATCATTATGTGTTAGAGGTATGAAGATGATAGATACAAGTAAAAGTATTTTTATGTAGAACCCTGAAAATTTGAAGATCTGAGTCCTAGTTTTTGGGAGGAGCTTTGTATTTGTTATTACTTGGAATTCCATCTGGGTCTTAATAGTTGGGAAGTTAATTGAAGGTTGGTATTTCAAGTCATTATTTAAGATAAACAAGATCTCTTCCTAATGCAAATTCAAAATTATTATATATTGTGTTTGTTCAAAAACAGTCTACCTGTTATATAAAAGGTTTGAGGGTTTCAAATAACTGTTTAGGTTAGCCATACAATTAACAAAATGATAAAATATTATTCCACAAAGGTAAAGTTGAATCTTGATATATAGAGAAAACATCAAAGTAATTCCTATTTTATATACTAAGAATAGAAGCAGGTGTTGATTCCGGTGCTTTTACCAATGGGTGAGTTTGCAGAATCTAAGAAAATAGTAACACAAAGCTTTAAACAGCCATTAATTTGTACATCTAGTGTCTGTCTGCAAACTTGTGTTAGAGATAGCACTAACTCTACTAAAAGAAGAAGGCTATATGTATTTTGTCTTTCCTTATATTGTGCATGATTCGCATCCATAGAACTCAGTAGTTTCAGCGTGCCTTCAAGAGCAGGTGATTGCACTGCAGACAGGATGTAGTAACACATTACAGCATCTTGCTCTGTCCTTTACATGCTGCACCTTTGGATCACTCCTCATCTAGATGATGAGGAGAGTAGTGAGGACACTTCCAGTAGTGACAGTAGTGACTCATCAGAATCTGAAACTGATAGTGACGATGATGATGATGATGAGGATGAGGAGGATGAAGATAATGATGAGACCCGTGATCTCTTGAAGGATCATGGAAATAATTCTATTAGTAGCTATCGTGTGCTTAGCCCAGTGGGATTTTTAGTTGGTAAGTCAAAGTAATCTGTAATGGAGCTGTATGTGATTGAGCTTTACTGTATTTGATTGTCTATGGGTTGGGTAGGGTTAGTTTGTTTTGTAATGAAATGCATGTAATAGTTTTTATTAGATGTTATGTAAGAAAAGATATGATCTTCATGGAAATGTTAATTTGCTTCATTCTAAAGTTGTTTTGGAATTAGGTATTTTTGTAGTGTTCTGTTATAATTATTTATTTAATTAATTTATTTATTAATTTATTTATTTGTGTATTTTTACTGTTTCTATGTGAGGTTACATGTACTGTCCACAGTATTAGTTTTTAAAAATTTTGTTGCCTACAGATGGCTCCACTAGTGCTACCTATCAAGGAGTCAAGAAGTAGCCCAATATTACCTCACCTAATTTCCTCATTCCTTGAAATATTGGGATTTTTTTGTTATTAGTGTTGATTCTGTTACTATTCTTATTGTAATTGTGATTGTTATAATCTTAAAATACTAATAGCTATGAAAAATAATTGTAATTGAAGCTTTGATAATTAAGCATTTTTGGAGCATCTATGTATAAACAAAATTAATAAACTAAAATCACTGTGGACATGGCATGATTATGTCATGCTATAGCAACACAGAATGTTGAGAAATCATTTTAAGAAGTACTGAATAGGGAAATTATATACTTGTATGTAAAACACATTATTATGTACCGTGTTATAGGAAAAGTTAGTTGATGCAGTGTCCATTTCAAGGAAAGTGATAGTTTTATCTAAGTTATATCTATTAAAAGGAGAGTTTCATACTAACTCTCAAGAACAGAAAACCTGTCTTATTGCAGGCCTAAATGGTAGTAAGAATTAGTGAGAAAATATGAGAAGATACAAATGAGGGGAGGATAGCCAACCATAGCAAAATGAGGAGACTTGTGTGAAAAGAAAATAATCCAAATTAAAACATGGCGACTTGTATGAAAAGAACATTAGCCAGATAGATTTAATTTTGAATGGAGTTTATTTTACATTCTAGTAGATACTATGTTGGCTTAAGCAATCTTTTATTAAAGAACTCTTAAATTTATTGGATGTAAATGATCAGTAAAGGAAAAAGGCTTGACAATACAATTAGGGTGTGCTTTAGAAGACGGGAAATTTCCCCTCCACTTTAAAGTTTTATTTTTCTTCAAAAGAATTTGGCCAATATAAGGTTCTGATTTGTCTAGAATGAATTGTATCTCATGTCTCCTGTATACTATGTGACTTACAATAAATGATGAGTTTGTGTGTATGTGTATATGTATGTATGTGTCTATATATATATATATATATATATATATATATATATATATATATATATATATATATATATATATTTATTATATATATATATATTTATTATATATATATATATTTATTATATATATATATATTTATTATATATATATATTTATTATATATATATTTATTATATATATATATATTTATATATATATAATAAATATATATATATATATATATATATATATATATAAATATATATATATATATAAATATATATATAAATATATATATAATTTTTTTTTTTTTTTAATATTTACTGATTTTCATGTTTTAAGTAACATTTATTTGTCACTTTTCTGTGGAAGTAAGTTATAAATACCATGCTTATTAGATAATGGAAACTAATACTAATTAATATTAGACATTATGTTTACACTTTTTTTTGGAAGTCTTTGCTTTTTGATATTTGAGACTTGGTTATAAGATTTTAGAACATCTTACTCTTTGATATGATACTTTTACCTTATATCTGTTCATCAGCTATATGTGCAGTATTTCATTATCAGTGCTTTCCAAAAATCACATTAGGTTTGTAGCTTTACCCTGATATATATATATATATATATATATATATATATATATATATATATATGTATATATGTATATATGATATAAGTATTGGTGCTTTCTGAAAAAAAAAAAAAAAAAAAAAAATAGTGGCCTGTTGCCTTTTATTCAATAACTTCTTTTTTCCCCTCTTTTCTCTCTTTTTCTTTTGGTTTCTTTTGCTAATGCTATTTGTGTTTATCTTCACAGAGAAGAAAAATAAGGTGAACAAGGAGAATGCCACCCCACAGATCATCCCCACAAGTGTATTATCTGAAAAGAACAGCAGCCGGGCGCTTCCTCAGGCCCGGGCTGACAGTACTATGGATGAGTCAGAAGTTCAGTCTTGGAGAAGACCTTCCTCACTTCGCAAGACTATCTCAGATGACAAAAGTTTGTTTATTTTTACTTTTTACTTTTTTGAATGGCCTTAATTTACTTCTTCATTTTATATTAACCTTCTTTACAGTTAGTTCATTTAGATTCATTACTTAGTATTTAATTTGTAAGTGATTTGAAACTTATGTTATTTAGTGACTATTATAATTATTTTTTATTTTTTATTATTATATATATATTTTTTATAATAATAATAATAATAATAATAATGATGATGATAATAATATATTGTTTCATATTTATTTGAGGATTCAGATTTTACCTAGAAACAATGTTAAGATTATGTGCAAAAAAGAAGAAAAATCATGATAAACAAAAGCAACAAAAAATCTCCAAGGATGTGTTTTACATTTCTGTCTTTTTATGATTACTATAGTTGTTTTGTACCTCTATATTCTGCCCTATTAATTCACATGACAACCTTAACCTATAAGCACACCCCATCCACAGACCAAAAAGAAGAAGTATCTCGCAACATATCCACGCAACCACGGCTGAGCACCAGAGAATCGGAAGACATACTAACAGGGAAGAGAGCCCCAGAGAAGGATGAAAGGTAAGTGAGGAGAACTGCTGCTCCTATAGGTAGGAGGAGGAGGAAGAGGAGGCGTGTTTAATGATAACAAGATTGCGTTTTAGGACTTGCAGGAAGAATTTCTTGGATTCCCGACGCGTTCAAGAAGTTGCTTTTGTTTTTGTAGGAAGTGGGATGGGTTTTTTCTTCATTTATTAAATTATTTTATTGTTTATTTATTTTGTTTATCGGGGCCCTGGATATTAGAGACATGTGGCCCGTTTGACACTTAATACTCGTACTTGTTAAACATTTAGAGGAGAGATGGTATATATAGATAAATATAGTTATAGATATAGATAGGTTAATATAAATAAATAGATTTGCAATTATTATTAGAAAAAAAAAATCTTTACTGGAAACTGTTCTTTTATAATAGGCTAGGATCATATTGTTTCTGGAAGCTTGAGGCATTTGATATGTAAAATTTAAATTAGACTTGATACTGGAGTTTAATTCCATTGATAGGAGTAGAATTAGCTTGATGTCAGTATCTAAATGTAGTAGGTATTATAGTATATCAGTATTGAATGACGGAGGACTCAGTAATAGATAAAAGATTCTCAATTTACTTACTGGTGTTGTTCAAGTATATGAATGTATGGTATGAGAAATATAGAGGGAATGTATATACAAATGTATATATACATTTGTTTCATATGTATATATTTATATATGCACACTTGTATATACATGAATACATATATATATATGTATGTTTATATGTTTACAAGTATTTCTGTATACATTTGTGCATATACCATGTATGTACATATGTACTTTGTTTATACATAGGCTCTATATGTGTCTCTGTGTGTATGTTCTTGTATATATAATTTTATTGTTTATTTATTTTGATTTATTTTTCATTATTCAGTGTATTTCTCCTATTTCATTGTATATACATAACAACTTTTATAAATATCTTCCTTCATCTCTCTCTCTCTCTCTCTCTCTCTCTCTCTCTCTCTATCTTATTACATACATTAAAAAAGACTAATTCAGTTTGTAATGGTAGTTTTCCTGGACTATCTGTATGAAATATTTTGCTGTGCATAACTTTTTTCTACATGCTGTCAATGCAAACTTCAGAATTTTCTTGGTACATTTTTCCCTTTGTTGCTTTGTTTCTTTTTTCAAGTTCAGTATTAATTAATGTAAATACATTAACCCCTTCAGTCTGGATGGTGTGACCATCATGACATGAAAAAATTTGGCTTGAGGGGCAGGTGACATGAACATGCCATCATGGAAAAATTTGGCTGTGTCCCAAGGTGACGAGAATGACTTGCCACGAGTATACCAACCTTTTGGAGGGTGATTAGACTCATTTGGCATTTAGAAATGGGCTTTTGCATTATTTCTGTGAGACATAGCTGGAAGAGCACCAGCTCCACCATTTCCATGCTCAGCTTCCTATTCCCGGCTGCTGTGAACAGTGGCACAGATTTTGTTACAGAAAATTGAATATTACAAAGAAAAAAACACAAATAACATAATATTACTTATTGTTATTATTCCTGCACTGAGTTATGGACTACCTAGAGATGATATGGAGTCTGTGCAAGGAAAACAGTTCATTACCATCTGGATAAAGCAAATAAAAAGACAAATATTGATATTCGAAAGTGGCAAAAAAGCTAGAAACACTTGTGCATAAAAGATAAGATATAGTCTTATTACCGCACAGAAGTGTTTGCGTACGCCCAGTCTACAAGCTGCTCACCTATTGGAGCGGCCACTCACATAAGCCTAATGCCCATATTTTGAGCCTTGTGATTGTCGTGAAGCAAACCAGATTCAATGGGTTGATTAACTTAGAACAAACTTTTTTTTCTTTTTTTTAAGACAATATAGAATACTAGTAACTCCTTACAGTTCAAAGAACAGCAACCGAAATTTGTATTTTTGATATACAAAATAAAAGGGAAACTATGAAATCATTCCCAGTAAAGGTTAAACTGATTACTAGGAGACCTCACAGTTCTTCAAAAAACACCATAACTTTTTTTCTCTCTCTCTTTCTCTCACTCACACTGATTGGATTTCCCAATCTAGTGTACATTTTTAAGGGAATCTTATTATTTACTCTTCTCTTTCTTTTTCTGTTTTGTATAATATATGTTTTGAATTGAGTAATATCTTCCCATTCTAGCAAACCATAACTGTGTATACTTCAATAATTGCATTCTTCAAACATGCTACTTGGAATGAATTAGCAATAACATTTTCCTAGTAATTTGTAATTTATATTTGGTAATGTTGGAAAGTATAATCCTTTTTTAATCATGTAATTCAGCAGATTTTGCATTTTATTGTGTGGTGGCTGCATGACATTAGGTTTCATTGTTGTTGCATGGTGGATGTTTTGTGTGTTTCTAGCTCTCTGAGCGTCACCCGAGAGAGACTCAAGGCGCGGTCATGCCCAGCTCTAAGTCAGTTGGAGGAGGAGGAAGGAAGGGAAGGAGGAGGAGGAGGAGGGGGGGCGCAGGTGTTTCCCCGACCCCGCTCACGCCTGGGAGTGATTACCTCCTCTTCCACCTTGTCGTCACCCTCATCCTTAGCCATGTCACAGCGCCTGTCATCTTCAGACATGAACCTTCCTACTGTTCCAAATAACCCTAGTTCTTCCAAACCTCACATATCCATAACCAATACCCAGTTACCGAACCCTGCCTTTGAGGCATTTGTTCCCAACCTTAGTCCAGTGTCCTCTCCTGTGAAAACAGCAGATATCACCATCACACCTCCACCACCCATTTCTGATATACCTACAGTTAAAAATACTAATATTAATAAGAATGTAAATACAATATCATCAACAGAAACATGTAATTTATCCACCTCTGTAGCAGATACACCAGTATCAGTAACACCTCATCCAGTCATATCATCTTCCACAAGTCCAACCACCACAGTCACCAACAATACGACATCCACTTTAAGTCCCACTCCAACTTCAAGTCCGACTCACAGGCCTTTGGGACAGTCACTCTCAACCCCAGTATTACCAGGCTCATCCCCATTATTACCATCTGCGCCATCTGCGTTAACCCCCTCCTCCTCCATGGTTACTACCTCCACCTCCACCACCACCATCACCACCGCTGGCCTGGCCTCTCTCTCTACTAACCAAACTACTAACAACAAGGACCCCCGGCTGCTGGCACGGTCCGCATCCCTGAGAGAAAGAATTCAGAGGTATGGTTCCTGCATCCTCAGCTTGTCAGTGTGTTCATCTTCTGTGTATTAGCTTTAAACCTTGCCAGTGTGTGTGTAGGTATACACACATATTTATATATATATATATATATATATATATATATTTTATACATACATATATTACAATATAGATATATATGTATATATACACATATATTTATATTTGTATATATATTGTAATATCTATGTATATATATATATATATTGTAGTATATGTATATATATATATGTATATTGTAATAAATGTATATATATATATATATATTGTAATATATGTATATATATTGTAATATATGTATATCTATATATTGTAGTATTTGTATATATATATATATATATATATATATATATATATATATACACACACACACACACACACACACACACACACACACACACACACACACACACACACACACACACATATCCATATATATATATATAATATAATATATATATATATATATATATATATATATATATGCATATATACATATATGTAGATACATATATACATATATGTAGATACATATATACATTTATAGTGTAATACACACACACACACACACACACACACACACACACACACACACACACACACACACACACACACACACACACATATATATATACACATATATACACTCACACACTCACACATGTATATGTATATATATTAATATATGTGTATATGTTTATGTATATATATTAATATATGTGTATATGTTTATGTATGTATATTTATATATGTGTATATGTTAATGTATATATATTTATATATGTGTATATGTATATGTATATATATTTATATATGTGTATATTTATATGTATATATATTTTTATATGTGTACATGTATATATATACATATATTTAAATTTATATTTATGTATATTAATATATATACATATATGTATTATATTATATATAATATATATATACATATATACACACACATACATATATATATATATATATATATATATATATATGTATATATATATATGAATTAATATTTTTATATATATAATATATATACAGATACATATTTACAAATAATATATATATATATATATATATATATATATATATATATGAAATTTATACATTATTCATGTATTATATATTAAATATTGAATATTAAATGATATATGATATATAATGTATAATATATATATATATATATATATATATATATATATATGTATAGTGTATTATAATTATTGTGTTCATACTAATTAGTTTTTATATGTTCAAGTAATATTTGTCAGATTTTTTCTACAGAAAAATGTTATCAATAGTTGTATGAACAAATATTCTTGTTTTATATGTGATGCTGTCTATAGATTTTGTAAAATTAATTTTGTCTGCAGAATGATAACATTTTATTGTAGGTCTTTATTCTGTTGTTATGGCTTCCCTTTTTTATTTGCTTTGCCTAACCTTTTATCAAATGAACCAAGTGTATTATTCCTGGATCATTTGCTCCCTTTATGCTTTGCAGTGTTGATTTAGTAATTGTTTGAAAGTTCTTTGAAGAAAAAAATGGATGGCAGTATCAGGCGTTTTTTGTATTTTTAGGAGGTAGATAGGTAACAGCTGATATTTTTTCATGGGTGCTACACCCATTGATTGAATTGGTTTTGCACTTTATTTGGAGATTTGGTTAAGGAAGTAGTGAAATATTTGAGGAAATGGTTGAACTCTAGGGATTTTGGTTTATAGGAACTTGCAATCAGGAGAGAGTCATGTAAAGAGGATAAGTATATCTATTTGGTTATATTTTATTATTTTTCTATGATTTTTGAAGGGTAGATGTGGATATATTTAGGTGCGTTAAGAAAACATTATTGATTGGTATTAAAGAGCTCTGAAGTTGGTATT
>NC_061830.1:8267534-8277534 GCF_019202785.1 Penaeus chinensis
ATTTTGGAGGATAGTTAAGTTGCCTATTAGTTATTTTTTACAATTGTGTATTTTTAATTTGTGTTTGATTAGTGTGCCATTTTTGAAGATTTTTGCTTTTTTTCATAATTTTATTGTACTTAGTTTTGCTTTGATTTGACTTTGAATTATGTTATTTACAATTATTTGTTATGTCATATCTTTTTCATAGGATTTATTAATTTATTATCTGCTTCAAATTTTACACATTTTATGAATTCATGCTTTGACTCAAAGTTTTGTTGAGAATGGTAGAGTTTTACTTTGATAAAAAGATACTTTTTATTTCTTCATGCTTTATAGTAACACTGTAATTTTACTGAAGGAAAGATCTCATCTTGGTAACTGCCTAACTTTACTTAGTGCAACCTAAGTCTAACATATTCATTTTTTCATGGGTCATAACTGATATGGTTGTATATTTTTTTTGTGGTTTTTCACATTATTTATGTGGGTAGATGCAGAATAGGAAATTTAATGATGTATTTGTTTTGGCCAGCAATATACCAGGGTTATGTTTTATTTATTGATTTATTTTTTCTATTTTATATTTTCAATGTGGATATCCCCCTCCCCCATAAACATTGTGAAAATACAACCAAAAAAAATTCTCCCCCCTGTCCATGGCCAGGAATGAACCCACGCAAATGTATATCTTAATGTTCCTCACTTGCTCGTCGTTGGTGCTTGATGCCTTGTGTGTGCTAACAACTCAGGTCAATCACTACACAGACTTTAAATTTTAATTGCATATTAAGAAAGTCATAAGTAATTGTTTTAAACTCTTCTTGTTTTTCGGGGTTTTTTTTAGAAGTGAATGAATAAATTTTTTTACCTTCCCTTTTTTTTTTTTTTTTTTTGTATATGTTGATTTCTTTTTGAGAAAGTTAAAGTAATACATTTCAGTAATATCACAGTAATTATGAAAAAAATAATGAAGGTGTATTAAAAGTGATAATAAATAAAGTCCCGAGTCTGTGTGGTGATTGGCCCTGGCGTCACGTTGGGCGGTGGGAGCGCTGTGTGACCTGATGTGTAGCCTCGTGCACTCGTCTAGGTCGTTTGTGCCGCCGAGTCGTGATGAGGAGAGTGAGACTCAGAGGAAGGCCCATGCCAAGATGGTGCGATCGACTCGAAGGTCCACGCAGGGAGTTACCCTAGAAGATATCAAATCTGCCGAGCAGCTCATGAAGAACAAGCAGCAGCAACAGCTTCAGCAGCAGGCGCCTGTGAGTACTCTTCCAGAGTTGTCTTGCTCGTAAGATGCTAAGTCTTTAAATCCTTTAAATGTTAGAAGGTATACTTAGGTTGGGTTTTTAAAAGCATATGAAAATGCTTTGATTCATTTTTGGTTTGTTGTCTTTGTTGTTGGACATGTATTGTGGTCATGGACATTGCCATTTGAAAGATTAGCTCTCATTAACTTTTTTATATATAATATCAAAGTAAGATATATATATATATATATATATATATATATATATATATATATATATATAAAGATACTGAACACATACAACAAGAGAAAGGCCTCAACACATATCCAATAATGAAACTCAGTAGACAGGTTACAGTTTTTTTTTTTTTACATCTTATCCAAAGGCAGTTAATTGCTAGGTTAGCCGATAGAGTCAGCAAACCCTAACTTTACTTGGTAATGGTGTTGCAAGTCAAGGATGTAATTCTGAGGAATTGCCTAGGCAATGGTAAGTTTCTTTAGTGTGGTTTTGTCAGTCCTCATTTCATTTTGTATCATCTCATTACATTTCAATGTCTTGTACCAAATTGGGACATTGTCTTCACAAGGTACCAAACCAAAAATAGTTCAGAAAGTTCATCAGATTTAAAGGTAACCAGAGTATATATGAATGTCATTGGGAATTTCATATTCATTTCCCCCCAACACATTCTTAATAAAAAGCATAAACACTTCATATTGAAAGGTTCCAGATGTTAAAATACCATTATACAATTACATTCAGTCTCAGACCTTCATTGCACATTTGTTATAGAGATATGTTGTGTATCTTTCCCTTCCTTAGGTGCAGGAATTATATTATAATACCAGTATGGTCCTTTATTCTGTGATAGATTGGAATAAAGTTTTTTTGCTTTATTTTTTTATATTGAACCATTTAGTTGGAATTTAATAATTTTTTATTTCAATTGGTGTTTTAAGTTTCCCTCCACTGCAGTTGCATGAAGATTGAAATGTCATGGAATATGCTCAGATAATACTATGATATTATGCTTATGGTTCATGAAGGCTTGATATTTAAGGGTTACTAGTAAAGGAATGTTATTTATGTTTATAAAGAAAATTGCTCATACATTCTCATACCCCCACATGCACACACATACAGAAAGCCCACACACAGACACAGAAACTGAAAACTATATGGAAAACCAACCATGATACACTTTGGAATGAAGAAATGTATCAAATAAATTCTTTCCAGTCCACCCCTGCCCCCTACCCCCAGATATAAAATTCTAAAAAAGATCATGAGGAAAGCAGTGCGAGGCATATTAACCCCTACTGCAGTATTAAGGAGATCTGGAAACCTGCTTTTAAAGGTTGGAAATCCTCTCTTGCCACCCACAGACATCTAGTCCAGAGTCCAAGGAATCACCGTCCTCCACTCTCACTGTGTCCACCCCCACCACACAAGGCACACCCACAACTACCCCATCTTCACCCTCATCCAAGCCAAAGCCCGAGTCACCCACCAAACCCGAAGAAGAGGAGCGTCGGCCTTCCTGGAGGCTGAAGGTGGATGAGACTGATAAGAATAAGGTATGTAGAAGGCTCACTTTATTGCTTTTATTTATTTATTATTATTGTTATTATGAATTTTATTTTATTTGTTTATTTATTTATTTATTTATTTATTTATTTATTTGTTTTTTTTTATGTTAATTTGGTTGATGTTGGTTAGCTGTGAATGCTTATTGTAGGGTTTGCTTTAGATTATTTGTCCATCTGCCCTTTTTAGAAATTTCTTTACTTTCTTTCGTTGTAATCTGATAGTAGATAAATTGCTTTTGTATTTGATTTTATAACTTTGTTTTATTATTAATAGATGTGCATATCTGTGTAAGCCTAAGAAAAATTTAACCACTCATTAAGCTGTTACCTTTGCTATCTGTCCTTTGTTGTTGTAGTTGGTTTAACAGTTAGTTTTTCTTTTACAGTTTTCATTGGAAAATGTTCGATCAAAAGACAAACCTGAAGTTGAAAATGATGCGGAATCAGTCACGGTTCCACTACGTAAAAAGAATTCTGAAGAGAAAGCAGGTATGTCAGAATTTGGATTTTTTGGGGGGTGAAATCCTTATTATTAAGATAAATAAAGTTTCAAAATGTGTTCTTGTGTTCTTAAAAGCAAAAGGAGAGGACTTCATAGAACTTGTCATTTCTTATGCCCTGCAGATGAAGATAAAGATAGCGAACGCGTATCACAAACGCGGGAGGGCACCCAGGCCGCAATCCAACGACGAAAAAAACCCAAGAGGCGCTCCACGGGCAGGGTGCAAGTCAACATGGATGTGAGTATTCCAGGAATCTGGTTGTGTTTTGGGCCACACTTTTCTTTGGGTCCATTTGCAGGCATGCCAAAAATATTCTTTGCTCCTGGTGGTCAGCTGGAGTTCAGTTATCTGTAAATATGCTTACATTCATAAATAGATACTCTTTTCTATAAGTAATATATGTAAGTGATTTAAAAAAAAAAAAAAAAAGGATAATAATTCACCTGTAATGGATCATAGTAGCACCTAATGTATTCACAAAGTATAGCTAATCTTCATGCATACAAAACAAATTTAATTATGGTTGGCAGAAAATAATCTGTTATTCCCAAGTGGTATATAACAATAATGGTCAGCAAAGAATACATGCCTGAAATCTAATATAAAAAATGGAATAAAGAAAATGTGTGCACATGTCAAAAAGTAAGCTTGCACTAAAAATAAGAATAAGTAATTTTGAACTAATTGCTTTTATTTTTTCATGAATTATTTAATTTTTTAATTGACTGCTAGCACGCTCATCTTTTTTTTCACAATGTGCATTTTGAGCTTTAACGTTGATTTTCAAAATACCTTTAAGTATTTTAAAAATAAATCTCGGGCACCAGGAGATTGACCCTGAGAAGAGAGCACAGCGCTTGGCCGAGCAACAGCAACAGCCAGGTGATGAAGGCAGCGAGGAGGAGGAGGAAGAGAAAGATTCGGTGAGTAGTGAGTTTAGGAACTTTGGGCTTCGCAGCTTAATGGCTTCGTTGCTTATTTTTATATATGTATCTTTTTTTCTTGATCTTACATTATTGTTTTAGCCTCTATTTATATTACCTTTTGTTTGTTTTGTTTGTGGCAATAATCCCTGACATGATTCAGAGAGCTGGAAGAGTTCTCTTTTGAGAGTAGATTTGGGTAACACTCTCTGAATCATTGGCCATTGCAGTTTGTTGTGATGTTCAATGGTCTGTATTTTCTGTCTTCTGTCTTTTGTCTGTCATTGTCTTCGAATTTGTAATTGCCATTTATAATGACAAAAAGATTTTCTTGTTAATAACTCAATTTTGCATAAACCTGTTTCTGTATTTATGTCATGAATATAATTAAAAGCAGATAAAGTAATTATTTGTTGATGTGGGTTAGAGTTTGTGATCTTGAGTTGAGTGAGGGATCCGGTGTGGTTGTGATTGTAATATAGAATGGCATTGAATGGGTTGGGACAGGGAAGGGAAAAGAATAAATCATATACAAAGGGGTTAGAAATAGCAGTATTCCATGTGCTGTATGTACTCTGGTCTATGTATTAGTCACTTTCTTAATCCTTCCTTCTTTCACCACCCCGTTCTTCTCTTTTGCACCTTCTCTTCACGAACATCCTTCCACCCACATAGTTCCTATTCTTCATTCATTGCCGGCCGCACAAGCCATCAGTTCACTTAGCCCCATTACCCCCATTTCACAGGTGGTTGTCGTGGGGTATAGACGTGTGTTTGTATTTTTATTATTATTTTATGTATTATTTTGTGAATGCCTCCCCTAATGTTTGAATTGGTGCCAGGTGGTTGACGTTCGCTTGGGTCGCTCAGGTGCTGCCAATGCGGGGTAGGGGGAAGAGGAGGGAGGGAAGAAGGGATGGAGGGGTGGCGAAAGGGAAGGGGAACGTGGCAGAAGTGGAAAAGAGAGGGCGAAGGAGAAAAATAGAGAGGAGGGCGAGAAAAGGGAATAGGACGAGGGATACAAGTGGAAGGCAGTGATAAAAGATAAGGTGGGGAGAAGAAACAGAAAGGGGAAAGAGGATTGGTAAGAGATCAGTGGAGAAAGGAGATGATGAAATGGCGAAGGAGAATTAGAAGAAGAAGGGAAAAAAATAGAGGAAAAGTAAATCGTTCTGGGGAAAAGGCGGGATAAGGAATGAAGTGTTCGCCGAATTGACATTGGCAACGGACGGAGGTGGTTCAAGAAGAAACTAGCCGGAAATGGCATATATTGTGTTTTGAAGTCTTAAGAAACATAGCGAGAAAGTTGTTTATTTAGTTCCCGGCAGTGGCTGTGGTGCGTTTGTGGTGATTTTGCTTTGCTTCGAATTATTTTCTTTAAACCGGAAAGACCTTGATATCGCCAGATCATGTTTATTTTGTAAGTTATGCGTAAACAAACACATTTCTTCAAAGACTATTGTCAGATATTTATTTTTCTTTATTTTTTTTGCTTCGATTGTTGTCTCCGTCACGGCTTTCTATGACGTTTTCCGAAACCCAGCTGTCTGCTTGATCCATCTGGCAGCCGTCTTTCCCTTCCTTCTCGACTGACCCATCTGCTCTCCCAAAACCCACGTGCTTCTGTGACTCATCAAATATATCTCAAGAGCCAGTTAAAGTCCATATTTAAGACGTCGAGTTCTTGCTTGCTTGTGTGCGTTGCTTGAGCGTGCTTGGATGCCAGTGCCAGCCAGCGGGATTGTGCGGTATGTGGTCTTGGGAAACTCTTTTTTGGCTGGTACTGCCTTCGTTTGTGCATGTTTGTTTGTTTGTGAGCGCGCTCGTGTGCGTGATGAATGAGGAGGGATGGGGAAAGGGAGAGAATGAGATTTAGACACTTATGTTTTACAAATTGCTACGCGAAAATGAAAACCAACAGGTGTATTAAACGGATACTCAACTCTGGTATCTACTCCCAATTATATGGCACTTAATAGATTGCAGTCATTGCGTAATTAGCGTGAGATGCCGATCCTTACGCTTACATTTATTTTTTTCTAGACTGTATGAAGATTTCTTTCTCGTTGTTTGGTAAACCAAATTACATCTTGGACCGTAGTTGTTCCATTTAAACGAATCTAATAGAATCAAACCGCTGTCCACGGATTTGACAGTTAATTAAATAGTTTGTTTTCGTCGCTAGGAGGGATGGGCTGTGGCTCCGAAGGTCCTGCATTGCCTTTAATCCAATGCCAAACGTGCCCATGCCAGCCGAAAGGGGAAGAAATATGCCTCAGCATGTGGCAAGTGTCAGCAAAGAGCCTACTGGTATTGTGTGTTGGTGCGCCAGGCACGCACAGATTGATTCGCTGGACAAATGCACCTTCAGCTTTTGAGAGGCAGAAAATTAACACTTTGTGGAATAGGACCAC
The DNA here is from genome assembly GCF_019202785.1 of Penaeus chinensis. Lineage (NCBI taxonomy): Eukaryota > Metazoa > Arthropoda > Malacostraca > Decapoda > Penaeidae > Penaeus > Penaeus chinensis. Next base: position 8,274,202 of record NC_061830.1, read on the forward strand.
AACCATATCACCATACTACAACCAGAACAATCACCATCGCAGCCAAAATTGCCACCGCAACAACCAGAACAACAGGCACCACCACAACAACCACTACCCCACCACCACAACCACAACTACCACTTTATCCACCACCAATACAGAAATCACAATAATCACCACAATTACCACCACAGCTATCACCACATCCACCACCACTACCAGCCAACACTACTACGGCGTGGAACTACCTTCTCGAAAGCACATTGCAAATCCCGACGAAAGAAAGCTGAAGTTCTTTCAATTCCGAAGAAAAATAACGGAAGGAGATGGTTGGCTTTTGGTTTATCAGAATTTTAAGTCGGCAATTAGAGTCAAAGAAAGTGGATGAAGATAAAAAGACAAAGCACACGCACGCACCACGAGAATTTAGAATGGAGATTAAGAGAGACACATTTTCTCTCTCTCTGACTGGTAGTGTAAATTCGTCCTTTGGCTGAGAATAACTCGCTAGACAATATGGCCCGTTGTGAATCCCAACTTCTTTACTACCCCTTTATCTCGCTCTCGCTTTTCCTCCTTCCTTCGTCGCTTTCTTGCATTTCCACTGATTTTTTTCCTGTTCGCCTTTTGTTCTTTCATCCACACTCATTCCCCTTCTACGTCATTCTCCCCGTTCCACTTCTTCCCTTTTCTCGCCCTTCTTCCTTTCCCTTCTTTTCTTTCTCTTTTTTCCCCTCGCAGTTTCCCATGAAACTTAAATACTCGTACCGAAACTCGCCTCTTGGAGGTCGTTTTCTCCATTTATTGCGCGCGCGCGTGTTGGTGTATGTGTCTTGTCTGTCTCAGCATAACACCGTATGTCATCGTATGTCTATTTGTCTGTGTCTTGTCGGACGCGTGTCTGTGCACTAGCCTGTCTCGGTCTCTGCGTCTGCGTCTGCTTCTATTTATCTCTGCCCATTTTCACTTGTTCTCAAGGAAAGAGATGGTAAAGGCGACAGGAATACGTATGGCGACGCCCCTATACGGCCATGTCCCTGTTACGTGGCAACCTTATGGCTCCGTCAGTCTTCGCTCACATTATGTCACCGCTTGGTACTCCGCCAGGACGCTTTCTGCTCCCCTCTTTTTTCTTCCTCTTCTTCTTTTTTAGGAGTTTCTCTATGTATGAGGTAATTAATTTAGCCTTGTTATCGGCGTCATCTTTCAACTTGTATCCGTTGTTTGTTCTGGGTTTCGTGACTCACGGTTCATGGCTGGGAGGGGAAGAGGGGGAAATTGGTTGTATAATGCAATTGTCTTGAAAAAAAGGGCACAGACAGATAAAGAGATAGAGAAACCGAAAGAAGGCGGGCATGAGAGAGGGGAAAATGTTTCTCTTTGATCTGAAAAAGCTGTTCGATGACGTCACCATTTAATCCCGTGTCCACGAGATGTTGCATCACGCTCCATATGCCATTTGTAGAAGCATTCGTTGAAAAAATAAACGTGATCAGCGACATCATCTTCTGGAAGACGATAAGCGACCACATTTGACGTTTGTTTGCTTCCGGGTCATGCATACATGATTGGTCATGCGTCATTTTGGACTCTCGGTGATCTTTTTTTTTTTTTTTTTTTTTTTTTTTTTAGCGATCATGTGAGAGCGATCGGTCATTCCTACCCTTACCCTCTATCCTCTATACCCCATCCCCCATCCCCTATCCCCCATCTCCTATCCCCTATCCCCTATCCCCCTGCCCTGCTGATGACGGGTCTTCCTGACGACGATCCAACCATAACAGAACCTCCACAGTTCCCCCCCCCCCCTTCCTTATGCCACTCTTGTCTTCTTACATCCTCTTTCCTTCCCCTCCCTTCCCTTCTCTTCTCTCCATTTCTGCTCTCTCCTTCCCTTTCTTTCTCCTCTCCCTCCATTCTCCCCTCTCACCTTCCCCTCCTCTTCCCTACCCGCTTTCATCCGTCCTTCCCCTTCCATTATGCTCTGCTTCCCCCCACCCCACCCCTTGTTGTACCCAAGCTTGCCATACCTACCCTCTACCCTACCCTACCCTACCCTACTCTACTCTACTCTACTCTACTCTACCCTACTCTACTCTACTCTACCCTACCCTACCCTACCCTACCCTACCCTACCCTACCCTACCCTACCCTACCCTTCACTACCTTTCACTACCCTACCCTGCCCTTCACTACCCTCCCCTACCCTACCCTACCCTACCCTACCCTACCCTACCCTACCCTACCCTACCCTACCCTTCACTACCCTCCACTACCTTTCACTACCTTTCACTACCTTTCACTACCCTACCCTACCCTTCACTACCCTCCCCTACCCTCCCCTACCCTACCCTACCCTACCCTACCCTACCCTACCCTACTCTACTCTACCCTACTCTACCTAGCGATACCTTACCGTATCCTACCCTACCCTATTCTACCATACTATACCCTACCCTACCCTACCCTACCCTACTCCACTCTACCCTACTCTATTATACCAGATTATACCCTATCCTGTTCTACCTTACTTACCCTACCGTACCCTGCCCTACCCTGCCTTCCCTTTACCCTACCCTACTATAGCCTGCCCTACCCTGCCTTCCCTTTACCCTACCCTACCCTACCCTACCCTACCCTACCCTACCCTACCCTACCCTACCCTACCCTATCCTATCACAATCCCTTTCCTTAACCTCTACTATGCCCCCTTTCTTTACAACGCATATCCTCCCTTGCTACAACGTCGCTCAAGGTCGCGCTTGAAACAATAATGCCATCAGGGTTAAAAGTGAAACCTGGCTCATCCCCGTCTTCCCTTTACGTGGGTGAGAAGTGAGGGAGAGTGGAAGAAAGAGGGAGAGTGGAAGAAAGAGGGGTATGGAGAGAGAGAGAGAGAGAGAGAGAGAGAGAGAGAGAGAGAGAGAGAGAGAGAGAGAGAGAGAGAGAGAGAGAGAGAGAGAGAGAGAGAGAGAAAGAAGGAGAGAGAAAGAAGGAGAGAGAAAGAAGGAGAGAGAAAGAAGGAGAAAGAGAGGCAAGGGGTAGAGAGAGGGAGAAGGAAAGGGAAAGGGGGTAGAAAGAGGGAAAGGAGAGAGGGAGGGAGGAAGGGCAAAAACGAGAGAGGTATGGGCAATAAAGCGAAACTTGTTCATAATCAAGTAATTTGATTGAGAAAAAATAATTGTAACATGGTTAGATTCTCAGATATTAAGCGGTGATATTTTCAAACGATCTTTTTACCCTTTTGACGTAAAATTGTCTTAACTTAACGATGTGAATGAAGTCCAGTCCCAATATACTCAATACATTGTTATTGTTGAATAGGGGGGGGGGGGGCATCGCTTGATTACG
>NC_061830.1:8282534-8287534 GCF_019202785.1 Penaeus chinensis
AGGTTGAAAGGAATGGGATATATGAGAACGGAAGGGAATAATAAGTGAAAGCAAAAAGGGAAAATGAGTTCACGAGGGAAAGTAGGAATCGAAGAAGTGCGGAATGGAGAGAAAGAAGCAAAGGATAGAAGTGGGAAGTGGCAGTACGCTGAAGTGCACCATTTATTTACTTTTTTCTTTCTTCCCCTTTTATCAGATGCTCTTTCATGACCTTTATCTTTATAGAAAGATTACTCTAAAGAGACATTGTCGCCTTTCCTCGTTTCGCTCGTCTCCACGCAGTCCATTTTCTCATAACTCTTTTCCCTCCTAGTTGTTCAACTCTTGGGGTCTCCTGCTGTCACTTCTCTTCCCTCTTACTCTACTGTCCATCTCTCCATTTTTTATATTTATCCTCCTCCCTTCCCTTTCCACCTTTCCCTCCTTTCCTTCCCTGCATCCTTTTTCGCTTCCCCTCCCTCCCCCCTTCCTTCCCCCAACCCTGTCCATCTCTCTTCTACTCTTACCCTCCCCTTTCTCTCTCGCTTCCCGCCCCTTCTTCCTACTCCTCCCTTCCCTACCCTACGCATCTCCCCTCGTTTCTCTTCGTTTCCTTATTCCCCTTCCTTTCCATCGCCTCTCCCCCCCCCCGTATCCCCCCATATCCCCCCCCCCTCCTGAGTTGGCTCTCAGTGCCAACACCCTTCCATCTGTGCACGTCTATTAGCGGCTTCCCCTCGACCTATTTATAGAGTAGTTTTACCAGCTTTTGCCTGCATCAACAAAAGAGGAAGTTTTTTTTTTTTTTTTTCTATTTAGCTTTTATTTCTTTTTTTTCGGGGGTAGGGGTGGGGTGGGGTGGGGTGGGTGATAGAGAGGCTCTACGGGCAGTGGCGGTGGGAGAGGGTGGCGTGAGCGGCAGTTGTTGTCGTTGTTGTTTCTGTTATTATTATTATTATTATTATTATTATTATTATTATTGGTATTATGATTATTGTTGTGGTTATGGTTATTACCACCATTCTTATTTTATTGATATTATTAATGGTCTGGTCGTCGTCGTCGTTGTCATTATCATTATCATTATTATTGTTATCATTATTATTATCATTGTTATTATTATAATCATTGATGATAATGATAATGATAACTGCAATGTTGTTGATGATGATAATGCTGTTATTTTTGTTGTTATAATCATTATTATTATTGTTATTGTTATTATTATTATTATTATTATTATTATTATTATTATTATTATTATTATTTTATGTATGATAGTTGGAAATGGGTTAAAAATCCTTTTGTGACGATGTTGATGGTAAAATTGGTAAGGAAAATGTTGTTGATGAATATAATTTATTATGACACTGATGACGACGATTCATAATCTGTGCCACGCTTGTCACGGTCCCACATCACCCGTACCCTCATAACCGCCTTCATCCTCCTTCCTTCCTCCCTGCCCTCCTCTCTCTCTGTTCCTCCCTCCCTCCCTCCCTCTCTTCCTCTCCGCTTTCTCTCCCCCTTCTCCTTATCACTTCTCCTTTCCCTTTTCTTTTCCTTTTCCCTTTGCGTCATCCTCACTTCTCTCTTCCTCCTCACCCTCCCCCCTAACCCCCTCAACCCCGTCTCCCTTTCCAAGCCCCTAACCCCTTTACATGGTACGGGCATTTATCATCATCTCCTCGGTGCATTGGCCGGGAGCGAGGAGGAGATCCGTCATGGGAGGGGATCCAGCGTCCCCGTGACACGTTAGAGTAAACATGGTTCAACATGTTTTAGAGGGGGGTTTAGGTGCGTGTGAATTGAATTTTCATGTGATTTGTTTTTATTTTATCTTTTCTTCTTTCCCGTGTTGTATTTTTTTTTTTTTTTTTTTTTTTTCGTGTGCCTTGTACCACAAGCATTCATCTTCCTCTTCCTCTTCTGCTGCTTTCTTCGCTCTCTCTCTCTCTCTCTCTCTCTCTCTCTCTCTCTCTCTCTCTCTCTCTCTCTCTCTCTCTTCTCTCTCTCTTCTCTCTCTCTTCTCTCTCTCTTCTCTCTCTCTCTCTCTCTCTCTCTCTCTCTCTCTCTCTCTCTCTCTCTCTCTCTCTCTCTCTCTCTCTCTCTCTCTCTCTCTTCTCTCTCTCTCTCTCTCTCTCTCTCTCTCTCTCTCTCTCTCTCTCTCTCTCTCTCTCTCTCTCTCTCTCTCTCTCTCTCTCTCTCTCTCTCTCTCTCTCTCTCTCTCTCTCTCTCTCTCTCTCTCTCTCTCTCTCTCTCTCTCTCTCTCTCTCTCTCTCTCTCTCTCACTCTCTCTCTCTCTCACTCTCTCACTCTCTCTCTCTCTCTCTCTCTTTCACTCTATCTCTCTCTCTCTCACTCTCACTCTCTCTCTCTCCCTCTCCCTCTCCCTCTCCCTCTCTTTCTTTCTCTCTTCTCTCTCTTTCTCTCTTTCTTTCTCTCTTTCTTTCTTTCTTTCTCTCTTTCTCTCTCTCTTTCTCTCTCTTTCTCTCTCTTTCTCTCTCTCCTCTCTCTCTCTCTGTCTCTCTCTCTCTCTCTCTCTCTCTCTCTCTCTCTCTCTCTCTCTCTCTCTCTCTCTCTCTCTCTCTCTCTCTCTCTCTCTCTCCCCCCCCCTCTCGCCCTCTCTAAACCACACCCCTCACCCCTCTCCCCCTATACTACAAACAGGGATACTTCCTGGCACTAGTCTAGGGCGGTGCGAGATTTTCTTCCACGAATAGAGGGGTTGTACCGGGAAAGTTTGTATACCGTACAGGTAAAATTATCAACTCGAGTTTCCCAGTAGTAAAGGCTTCTTTCTTTCTTTCTTTCTTTCTTTCACATTGTTACGAGTGTGTTGGATGCGGATAGCAAGTTTTAAGAGCGTTTGAGTCGCCATTTGGGGTTGCTCAGGTGATTGACTAGGGATTGGTTTGTAAACATTTATCGTAGGTATCGTGTCGTGCGATTTGCTTTTCTGATGTGTGGTGGGGTCAATGAGATGGTTGTATACGCACGTGGCAATCAGAGAGGGAGGGAAGGGGGTGCGGGGAAGAGATGGGAAAAGGAGACCGATAGGAGGAGGAGAGAGATAGGAGAGGGAGAGGGAGAAGGAAGGAGGGAGGAGGGAGACAAATACGAAAGCATATATTTTTGTGACGGTAATTACTGTATACATATATATAATTCAGTAATTACTTTATACATTCGTTTATTATTATTATTATTATTATTATTATTATTATTATTAGTTATTATTATTTCTGAATAAGCACGCCAATTAAACCGTTTTCTCCCATTTCTTTACAGGTAAGTGTAGGCCTATGCCGCCCTGATGAAGTAACGTGCCGCTGCACCTTTCCCCTGGTAAGGACACTTCCACCTAACTCACACCCCCGAAGCCACGCGGGAGACACGTGCGCTGGCCCTTCCTTCCCCGGCGGGTCCGGACTGCTTTTGGCTTTCCTTGTGACGGCTCTATTAGGCCTCGGCTTTTATTTTGGGACGCAGGCACGATTAGTTGATGGTGGTGTTTTTCCTTTTCTTCTAAGGTCCATTTTTATTATGTTTATTGTATGGATGGTACGTCTAATATTTAGTTTCTTATACATTGACTATAGATAAATCGATACAGATAGATATATATCTATATTGATGTGTGTGTGAGTGTGAGAGTGTGTTTTGGTTCGTCGTGAAAACATATTGTTTTTATTAATTATTGGATTTCTAACATTTGTATCGCGTTAGCTAATCACCCCGGCTATTTTAGTACGCCCTTTAAGCGAACTCTAGTCATCTGTTTCACGCAGGGGGATGCCGGAATGCCTTTCCGATTGACTTTTGATAGGTGGACAAGGGTATAGTTCATAGCACCAACTGACGTCACGCCCTCAGCTGGTCGAGTGTTTGAATCTATCGGGTTTAGAGTGTGACGTGGGTCGTCCGTCAGCTACGAGTGTCAAGAGATTGGCGATAGATAGGTCTTTCGAAGGAAGATCCGAGTGGAGGAAGGGGCAGGGAGGATGGGAGGGAAGCCCCAGCCCCTCACACACACGCACCCAAAGGAAAGGAGTGGGAGCGAATTTTCTGAAGCTAAAAAAAATAATAATAGCTGATGCAGGGTAATTAGCGTCAGGGAAGTGGAAGGGGAAGACATGGTTACCCTCCGCGTTGTATGTACAGCATGGTACTATAGGCCTGAGCCGAAAGCGCACAATACCTTAGTTATCACAGACGGTGAGTCGTTTGGTAGCCGGGCAATCTGATGGGTTATCTGATTTAACTCTTCCCAAGCATGTGTTTATCCCCTTTTGCGGTCTCTGGAGACTCGCCTTAATGACAGCCATTGATTCGGTTTTTATCACTCGGAGCTGTTATTGTCCGTTGTTGGGAGCTTTGTTCTGCCGGTGTGGATGATATGTTGTTTTTCCGAGTTCAAATGGTTTAGTAATGGAACGGGTGGTTAGCGTGAAATATACACGCAGATGGTATATTCGTATATTCGTAGGCGAGTCGAAAGCGCGGTGTAACGAACCCTCTTTTCAAAGTCATGGCGCAGCGTCTTAAAAAGCGGACTTAGCATACCAGAAGTCAAATAACACTTGCATTGTTTTCGCGCCCTTGAAGGAGAACAAAAGCATGGCGAGGAGCGTGTTTGGGTTTGCTTCGTGGCAGGTGCTTGACAGGTGTTCTCATTGCCGTGCCAGCGAGTTTTGCAGTGGGACGCGAGGGTACACGCGCATCTGGCTAAGGATGGTTGCTAGTACCAAGAAGTGGTAGAGCTAGGTGACCTGACCAGCCTTTGCGGTGAGGGCGTGGGGCGAGGGAAGTGGGCGGCCACCTCGGACGCCGGGGCTAAAGCTGGGCGTAAAAAAAATTATGGCCGCGCCCTCTTGTATGTCTGTGGGTTGAATGCGATAGGGATCTCATCTCATCTCTCTCTCTCTCTCTCTCTCTCTCTCTCTCTCTCTATCTCTCTCTTTGTCACTCTTTTTCTCTTCCTAAGATAGCCCACTTCCATTCACCTTCTGACTCCTCTT
>NC_061830.1:8292534-8307534 GCF_019202785.1 Penaeus chinensis
CTTCCTGCTTCCTCTTCAGTTTGGCACAGTTGAATGTTAGCGTTATTGTAACATTCATTTTAAGTTCGCCCTAACATGGCCATTACACTCGTTGTTATCGTTATTTATATCCCATAAAGTTCATCTAAAAGAAAAAAAAAAGAAAAAGAAAAAAAGAATAATAATAATAATAAAGAACTTACAATCAGTTTTTCGTTTTGGGTTGACTTTCTTCTTCACTGTTGATGACAGTAATGATTATAATGGTTTTGTTGTTGAAGAAAACGACGGCTTTGTTGTATAGCGGAAGATCGGCTTGGATTGGTGTCACGGTGGCTGACGTTCGTGGGAATGGCAACGACGTTATCTTGTTGAGATGGAAATGAATCAATCGATAACGTTGACGCCTAGAAAGAGGCTAGTCTAGGAGCGAATGACCCGCGGAAAAAAACATGTGTTTCGAAAGGACGCTGACATTCCCGAGGGAGGAGCACTGCCGCTGTCCTTCCTGGTTGGCCGCGCGATGGCCGGCGCGTGATCTCCCTCCGCCCGACCGCGGCGAGCTGGAAGGGACTCTACGCCGCCTCTCGTCTTTTCTTCTCAAAGCAGGTCTTGCCATTTCTCGCTCTCCATCTTTCCCGATTCATTTTCTTTCTTTATATTGTCGTAGCAACTATGCAAAGGAGCATTGTAATGAACGCTTTATTTGTGTCTGCCTTGTTCGGTTGATACTTTTTTTTTATTGATCGGTATTTTATTTTTCCTATTTAGCTATTTAATTTTCGCAATTCAGTCGTTTATTAAATTTTATGTATCTTTTTGGATCGTTCTCTTATTTCCCTTTGTCAATCGCTTGTTTTCTTTTCTTGTTTATTCCTTTATTTACTTTTCTGAATCGGTCGTTATTTTTGTTCGAGTTCAGTCGAAATTGATTAATCTTTTTCGGTCGTTCTATATTATCCTATCGTTTATGTATTTTCCCCTTCTTTTCTTAGCTGGTCTCTTATTTTCTATTTATGAAATTTCCACGCGGTAGCGGGAGGTATAACCATGGCGTGGGAAACTGCATGGCGCCACGAGAGAGAGAAAAAGTGTTTTGTACGCGATACGCTGAGGGCGCGCGACACAGCCGGGCACGGGGGGGGGGGGGGGGTCGTCTGGGTTTCTGTTTCTTTCTCTTTTCTCTATTTTTCGTGCTTTCCTTCTTTAGATTTTGGATACCGTTTTATCCTTCTTTCCTTCCTTGCGCCGCATTTCTTCCTTTCTTTCGCCCCCCTCCTGCCCTTCCTCTTTTTCTTCCTTTCTTTCGCCCTCCTCCTGCCCTTCCTCTTTTTCTTCCTTTCTTTCGCCCTCCTCCTGCCCTTCCTCTTTTTCTTCCTTTCTTCTTTCTTTTCCTCTACTCCTTCCCTTTCCTCTTTCTTTCCCTCTGTTCCTTCCCTTTCTTCTTTCCCCATCTCTTCTTCCCCTTCCTCCTGACATTTCGTCTACTCTTTCCCTCTACTCCTTCCCTCCTTCCTTCTCACCCTCCCTCCATCCGGCTTTCCTTCTCCATTCCTCCCTCCGCTTTCCTTCTCCATTCCTCCCTCCGGCTTTCCTTCTCCATTCCTCCCTCCGGCTTTCCTTCTCCATTCCTCCCTCCTTTCTGTCCCGACCTTCTCTCTTCCTTCTGTCTCTCCTTTCTTTCTTCCTACCTTCCCTCCTTCCCTCCTTCCCTCCTTCCCTCCTTCCCTCCTTCCCTCCTCCCTCCTCCTTACCTCCCTCCCTCCCTCCCTCCCTTCCTCCTTCCCTCCGTCACTACCAGCCGTATTCACCCCTTTCTCGGCGGCGGCCCCCTTCGTAGCGTCGGAGAATAGGCGAGCCCCCCCCCCCCCTTCTCCCAAGCCAGTCCGCTCACACAGGACCTCTTGCGCTGTCACGATAGATGGATGGACGGCTGCTCGAGTGCCCCTTCTCCGTGTACTTCGGCGATGCGTCGCCTTTACTTCTTTTCAACCATGTCCTCGTGTTATTATTTCCCTGTCCTTTTCATTCACGGTATCCTCTCACTTTTTTTCCTCCTCATTTTCCTGCTCCTGGTCTCATATTCCCAATTTATTACGTTCTCCTTCCTTGATCCGTATTATTATTGGCGCCTTCGTCTTCGTCGATGTCATCGTCGTCATCATCTTCATCTATACTTCATTTTCTTCTTTACCATCTCTTTCCCGTTTTACTTCGCCTCCACCTCCTTTTCCTGTCACTTTTTGCCAAACCTCACTATCATTTTTTTTCCATGCCCCCCCCCCCCTTTCCATTCATATCTCATGTCCCTCTCCCTCCACTCAAGGCGAGGTGGTCAAATGCGAAGGGCATCAGGGCGGGAGGGACGTCCTGTTTTGGCGGCGACGTCCGAGTAATGGCCCTGTGACGAGTTGGTGAAGCGTGAGATATTGTTAGGTAATGCTTGGGTTACTTAAGAATTGCAGATGAGGGAATTTTCTCTTGCTTTTTTTTTTCTATTTCTCGTTCGGCGTCTCTCACCCCCCCCCCCTTTCCCTTTTCCTCTTCCTCTTCCTCTTCCTCTTCCTCTTCCTCTTCCTCTCTTTATCTATCACTTCCTGTCTCTTCCTCTTCCCCTTCCTGTCTCTTCCTCTTCCCCTTCCTGTCTCTTCCTCTTCCCCTTCCTGTCTCTTCCTCTTCCCCTTCCTGTCTCTTCCTCTTCCCCTTCCTGTCTCTTCCTCTTCCCCTACTTGTCTCACCTCCCTCATCTCTTTTCCACCTTCGACTCGCTTTCACAGTAGGCGTGACTTGGCAGTGACACCTAACCTCAACAGTGTTGTGGCCCTCCCTTGTGTTGATGCTGCTCCCCCGTCCCCCTCCCCTCTTCTCCCCTCCTTTTCCCCTCTGTATACTCGTGGCTTTTTGATGTCTTATGTGACCGACACACCTGTCAGACCGGGATATCGATCACTGTTTCTTTTCCGCGTACTTGTGGCGAAAGTATGATACACCTTTTCTTAAGATTTAGGGACCGAAAGTAGACTGATGTGAGGTTGGGTTCTCTGTGTTGTGACGGGGTCAGTTGCAAAGCCTATCGTAATTCAGTTTATTATTATTTTTTTTTTTTTATTACTCATGCTTTGGTATCGACAGTCTGATTTTGACAATGTCTAGGTTTACAACTCTTCGCATGCAAGTCATCTTCCGGGACTGGATTTGGTCGTCGCAGACTCTTAACAGGTGCCGATGTTTCGCAGTTCAGGTTGGCTGTCTATCACGTCATGGGCTGCGTCTGTTGCCTTGCCCCTATTCCTTCGGGGGTGTTAAGGATTTGTTTTCACGGCAGAAAGCAGGCACCCGCGGCGGTCACAGGCGGTTTGGTGAAGCGTTGATGGCGTTCGCGGGAAAGACGCCGCCGCCGCCACGGGAGGGTAGGATGTCAAGACGTGACTAATGAGACAGTTGCTTCGTCGTCTTTGCAACGATCTTGAACTAATTAATATATCAAAGACCGGATGACGTACGTCTGTTTATTTGTAGAGGGAAGAGGCGGGTGTGCACGAGTGTAGGTGGGCCGGATTGGGACGTCCGGGGAGGTGGGGGAAAGTGTATGGTCGGGCATGGGCTCAGTGAGGGGAAGGCTACCTACCTACCCAAGACAGGGCGCAGGTGTATCTCCGTATCCCTCTCCCTTCCCTGCCCCAGCCCCTTCTCTCTTACCCGCCCACCCCTTCCCTTCATCCCCCCACATCCATCTACCCCTCTCCCCTCGCGCCCCCCTCTCCCCTCGTTCACACGCGCTCTCCTGGCACCGTACCTTAAGATCTGCGCCCTAAGCCCGGCCTAGCCCGGCCCCCAAGCGTCTCGCTTTATACCTCGGCTCCCCTCGGCGCCCTCACTCTCCCCTCAGCATTGCCTTCACTCACCAGGTCCATAGACGCGGCTTCACTCGAACGGACTTAAGCGTTTGCAAAGAAAGAAACTGCTATTCCGCCTCGTCGAGTCGGTTGCTACGAGAGAGGCGACGCCAGAAGCGAATGCGCTGAGGAGTGTTTTCGAAATATTACTGTGCCATATAACTCGAGTTATCGGAGGCGGAATCTTGTTCTGTGCTGTGCAGCATTTCTGTGTTGAGTAACCTTTGTCGACCGTGACAGTTGCTTTCGCCAACGAGATGTCTTTTCGTCGTCACTACGGGACGGGCAGCTACAGCTCTTCGCTCTTGTCGTCGCCGCTGTCCAGCAGTTACGGTTCCAGGGGGCTCGGGGGGTACTCCTCGTACTCCCCCTCGACACATTCCTACTCCTCCTACGGTGGCATCGGAGGCATCGGAAGCATCGGAGGATATTATGGCGCGGGCAAAAGCCGCCTGAACCGATCCGCGTCCCTGCCCCGTGACAGTCGTGGCAGTTCTGTCCCCCGCTACTCGAGCGCATACTCGAGAGCCAGCTCACCGTCGAGGACGATCCGCTCCGCGTACTCCCGGGGCTCCTCGCCGACCCGGACGCCGCACTTGATCACGAACGGCCGCCTCAGCCGATTCGAGCAGGATTCCAGCGACTCGAGCAGTAGCGGCGTGGACTCGCCCAGCAATCCCGTTAGGAGGAGTAACTCCAACAAGAGCGAATATACGAGGAGCACCTTGACGACGTCGACGCTGGTCCCAAGGGCATACTCCAGGGACTATGGCACCGTCTATTCCAACACCAAAGGCTTCATCAGGTCCAGCCGATCCAAGTCCGTGGGATCCACTTCCTCGCTGTCGTCAGGCTACGGCTCGAACTCAGGAGTAAGTCCGCTCTCTGCTGCGGTCTTTTCCAGTTGGCGCTCCCCGGGGCTGGGCCGGGGAGTGCAGCTCAGGTGTACAATTGAAGGTTTCCTCTTTGTTCAGTTTCATATACGGACAGACGTTATTTCCATGTTATGTTGAGGAGAAATTCATTCACCGGTACACATCTTTTCATCAAGCATATTAAGCTAAATTGTATAGAGGAAATCTTCTGAAACGCTGCCGTGACTCTCCTTGTGAATGGAAGCTCATTATTTCATTATGCGTACATTTTGGTGGTGCCAAGGTATGTACGTTTTTGAACTATACTTGCGTTTTTTAAAGTTTGTTTGTTCAGATAATTTTTTGGATGATATTTATTTATTGTCTGTTTATTTGCTTATATATATAATATATATATATATATATATATATATACACACATATATATATACACATATATATATATATATATATAGAGAGAGAGAGAGAGAGAGAGAGAGAGAGAGAGAGAGAGAGAGAGAGAGAGAGAGAGAGAGAGAGAGAGAGAGAGGGGGGGGGGGGAACATACAAACAGGCAGACAGACCCGAAAATCGCAGACACGAAATAAACGAGATATAGAGATAGATAGATAGATAGATAGGCAGATAGACAGATAGAGAAGAAGGGGCCCCAAGTTGTCAGGCAGGTGTCACTGTAGGGTCGCAACGGCGCGGCTCGGTCTATGTATATCGCCGCGTCGTCTGCCTCACCTGCGCGCTATATATACTCATAAGTGAGTTTTTTTTATTTATATGTGATGATGCTCAGAAGTACCGACGGCTGATTGTGGGCGGGCGGGCGGGCTTAGGGGCGGGAACCTTCGCTGTCTCGTGGGTTATTTGGTAGCGGGCTTTTGGTTTCTTGTTTTTATTTGCTGTTTTCTTGTGCTTGTTTTCACCAGCGTTTTTTTTTTTTGTACTTGTCTTTTATTGGAAGGGAAGTGGGTGAGGTGGAGAGCAAGAAATGAGAGACTTATGATAGACGGGAAGGATAAAGGGAGAAAGGTACTAGAGATAAGAAGGAAGCGTGAGGAAAAGGAAGAGCGGATGGGGAAAGAGAAAAAGGGGAAAACAAGAAAGGAAAGCAGGGTTTTATTTTGATCCGAGCGAGGGCGTTCTCCCGGGTGACGCTCGAGCTATGTAAAGCTATAAAGCCCGTTGTAAAAGCATAAGCAAGACTCTGACACTCGCGAAGGAACCCCGAACACGTAAACAGACGGGTGAAAACACACGATGACTAATGCCTACATTCAAGGCTCTTTGCGGGCTATTTTTGCGTCGTTGAGTTCGGCCCATTTTTTCGCTTTTTTCATTATCATCTTCGCGCTTTGCCTTCCCCATTCCCTTTCCTTTGTTCGTCTTTCTTCTCCTAACCTTCAGATCTATTTATTTCCCTCCATATCTCGTCCTTCCTCTTCAATTTTTCCTTCCCCTTCCCTTCCCTTCCCTTCCCTTCTCCTCCCCTCCCTTCAATTCTCTTCCCCTCCCTTCAATTCCCTTCCCCTGCCTTCAATTCCCTTCCCTTCCCTTCCCTTCCCTTCCCTTCCCTTCCCTTCCCTTCTCTTGCCCTCCCTTCCCTCCCCATTCTTCTTTTCCTTTACTTTCCCATTCCCTTCCCGCCGTCACTCCCGGTTACGTAGGTGAAGGAGAGAGGGCGGAGAAGCAAGAGAGCCCGACCCACGCGAATTTTTATTATTTTTATTTTACAATTACTTGTGGCATAACTAAGGCGTAGTTTTCTCCCTCGTCGGTTCTCGTCCGAGGCGCATCGATGGGTCTCGAGTGAGTATAGAGCAAGATGTGATTTGGATGGGTATTGGGGTGGGATAGAGTGGGTTTGGGTAGGTTATAAGGGCAAGGTGCGTCTGGGTGGGATTTAGATGGGCATAGTGCAGGGTTCTTTTGTGTGGGTATAGGGCAAAGTGGATTTTTGGGTGAGTATAGGGCATGATAGGTTTTGAGTGGGTATCATTCCCTGACCTTATGCACTTGTTCCGATGTGTAGGATACGCAGCGGAGTACCTGTCTTGCGGGATCGTGGCAGGTGCGTTCTCGTGGTTGCTTGTGTGGTTCATCCTTCCGTTAATGCATCGTACTTAGTACTTGCTAGAACCGTTCGATGGATAGAGTATGTTTACCCTCCATTTTACCTCTCATCTTTGTAAACTCGGCTGGGAGTGTCCTTTTTATTGTCATTTGCCTGCGCAATGAATGCAACAGTTTTGCTGATTGTCATTTTGAAACTTGAATTGATTGTTATCGCTGTTTTTTGATGTTGCAAAATGTAGCGTGGGTAGGTATAGCGGGCCGCTTGGTCGATTGGTGGGAGGTCCTGCAGGTGCTCGGGACTTGGCGTTGAAGGCTTTTTGGCCGTCCTGATGGGCGTGGAGGATGCCTCTCGCGGTCACCGGTGCCCTTTGAAGTCCCCGCTTCGTCCCTGAAGGCGATTCGCAAGAGGCTTCTACGGCCTGCGAGGGAACCATCTGTTCGCGGCGGCGGAGGCTGTTTGACAGATCTCGCTCTCCTTTGTTGTGCGACGGCGTTTGGACCAGCTTCAATGCGCAGGTGGTGCGGGCGCTTCCTCCTTACGGGAAAGAGCTCGACTTGGGCCGTCTGCAGAGGGAGTGGAAGAGTGAATGGAAAATAATGTGAGACTGTTTGTGTGTGTTTGCAAGATAATCGGCCTTCTGTGCTAGATGTCAACTCCAGCGGAAGATGCACCGATTGCTTGGGCAAAGTTTTGTTTGTTTTGTATTGATGCACGCATACATACAGCATACATATATGTATGTGTGCATGGATGTATCCGCGTGCTCTGCTTTCATCTAATTTCACAACCAGCTCTTTGGCCAGTGCTGTTGGAAGCCTTGGCCATTATCTGTGTGTATGGCGATTACCCGATGTGTCCCGCCATCTGTTGGGCCAGTTTATTTTTTTCACATGTATCTTGCCTCCAAGATATGAAATATCCAGAGGCTTAGGCTCTAAATATAGGTCTAGAACAAGAACGCGGGCGGGGGCGGGAGCGGGGGCGGGGCCAAAGTAGGGAGAAGAGAGCGCCCCATGGAGTGCCCGTATCTCGTCGTGACGTCACGTGCGGTGCGGGTACCACCTGCCAACACCACCTCCGGGATGTTTGTTTAGTCAGCTGGCCTATGTGTGTTTTCGAATGGGTTTAGGAATATAGACGTTTCTGGCGCTTAATCCACAAATAGTTGATGTGGAATTGCCCATGATTCTGCGGCCGCGGGCTCAATTAGGGGCGGTGATTTCGCAAACCGGTGTTGACTTTTGGGGAAATGGGGCCTAATTTGTTTATTTTTTTCTTTTTCCCTTTCCTTTTTGCTCATGGGAGAGAGAGTGGCAGTTAAGGGGTAGTTAAGGAAGTTTTTCTTCCTTGGAGAATTAGATTTTTTTTCTCTCTATCATTAACTTCAAAGGGATTGTCAATCAAGAGCTGTAAGTTTAATTGGTTCTTAGAATGTGGCTAATGATATCAGAATGTTGTAGCTATTGAATAAGTTCATATGGAGATCGTATTACTTTACTTTGATTTCATTCTAGAGTTTCCTATTATTTCTTCAGCTGTGAACTTATCCATTATCATGTATACGTTTTCCACACATTCCAAAGATTATATTTATAGGTGCGTGGGAATATGTGAATGTAAATTACATGTATGTATCATTGTATTTATAAAAAAGTGGGAAAATGGCCAAGAATATGGTTTAGCCCTAAATTTTATTTGCAAAAAGGGACCCAGTTCCATCATAACTTTTCTCATTAAAAAAAAGGCATATATTTTATTTTTAACTTGATGTAGTTCCAAGGTCAAAAACCCAGATATAGATTGTTCACAAGTGTGTGTTGAAAGTTGATGTATAAATAGACCCTTTTTTTTTGTATGTGTACTAACTGTCAAGCTTAATGTAACTTATACTGGCGATGTTAAGTGTTTTTGCCGGCGTGGGCTATCGGGCCCCTTCTTTATGGGTAATGTTGAGTTGTTGTTGTTTTGACTGGTGCCTGCGTTCGTTAAACTGTTTATGGTAGATAGTTCTAAATGTCTTTTATTGATCGATAGATAAACTGATAGATAAGAGGGATGGGCAGATAAATGTATACATACATATATAATAGAGTAATAAATTCAATGTTATACTTTTCAATGTTCATGAGTGCTTTGCAAAGCTATTCGGAAGTTGTTTTGAGATCAGAATGCAAGAGCAAGGAAGGTGTGAGGGTCCCCACGGCGGCGTGCAAGGGGGTGTCAAGGTGGAGAAGGTTGACGCAGGTGCATGTTTCTGACACCTGTGGTTTCGTTCGGTGCAAAGGGCGGCGGGGGTGGGAGAGGAGCGGATCCGGTTGCAGTAGGGTTTTGGGTCCAAGAATGGTACTTTTCTCATATATATATATGTGTGTGTGTGTGTGTGTGTGTGTGTGTGTGTGTGTGTGTGTGTGTGTGTGTGTGTGTGTGTGTGTGTGTGTGTGTGTGTGTGTGTGTGTGTGTGAGGCTTTTCTCTCTCTGCCTGTACTAACTGCTTTGCATAAAAAAAGGGATTCGATATCAAAGAAAACAAATGTGATTAAAATACCTGGGTCTCTGTTAACATTACATCATAAGAGGATGTTGATAAGGATATGTACATAGATAATTGTAACAAAGTTGGGTGATGTTTCATAAAGCAAAAAAAAAAAAAAGGGGGTTTTCCCTCAGTATGTGAGTTCACTTCCGTAGTATTGTCTCAGTTTTCCCAAAATACTTTGGCGTGCTTAGCCTTTTTCACGGGACATAATTGGTACAGTTTATTTATTTCCTTTCATTTATTTCTGCTATCTGGTTATCTTCCGTGTAATTACTCCACGGTGACACCAGTAAATATGACACGAGAACCGAAAGGGTGTCATATCTTCAAGTGCCGTGACGGCAGCGGTGGTGATCATGTCAGTTGTGATACGAAATGTGACGTCAGCTATTAATAGGAGCGAATGTCAGGTGAATTAGAGCGGAGCATTGGTGTCTTAGCGTTTTTATTTGTGTGTGTATGTATTTAGGGCTGGTTTGTGGAGTGGCTGGTGACCTGTATATTTTTTTCTTATTTTTTCTTTCCCGATTTTTTTCTTTCGTTTTTCCTACATTTTTTTCGGCTGGTCTGGGATTTTTTAGCAACTAAGTTGTCAGTAAAAAAATAATTTCTAGTAGGTGGATGACACATTTCAAGAATGTATTGCGAATGTCTGTTGATTGAAAAAAAAAGTTTGAAGTTATGTATTACTTGAGCTCATTTAGATAGGTGGTAATGAAACCTGGAGTACTAAGATTTTCTCGCCCCCCCCCCCCCCTCTCTCTCTCTCTCTCTCTCTCTCTCTCTCTCTCTCTCTCTCTCTCTCTCTCTCTCTCTCTCTCTCTCTCTCTCTCTCTCACTCTTTTCAAAGGGATTCTTGCCATCTCTCTCCCTGTGTTCCGTCTCCCAGCCGTGATCCCCCACTTTATTCCGTTCTCCTTTCTGCGGCATGTGTTTCAATTCAAACATAACTCCCTTGATGTTCCTTCCTCGCTCTCAGGGGGAGGGGGGTGTACGGGGGAGAAGGGTAAGGAGATAAGGTAGGGGGGTAGAGAGGTTGGGGTTACGAGAGGGGGGGAGGGGGCGAAGGAGGGTGACATGAGCGGTTGTACTTCCTTGTCTCATGTATTTTTACCTGTTGATGGCCTAGTTGGCTGTTTGTTTCAAAGGGCGAGCGTGAGGGATGGGCATTGGCTAAGGGGTAGCGACAGGGGCATGGGTAGAGGTTACGGTACGGGTAGGGTAGGGGTAAGGGGTAAGTGGTAGGGGCTGGGGCGGCCTGTAGCACAAGTGGAGAGGGAAGAAGGGGCAGAGCGGAGAGAGGAGAGGAGCTGGTTCCTCTACCGCTCGCCGCTGCTTGTTTGACACGACGGGAATGTCTGCTTGATTCCCGCTCGTGTCACTTGGCCGGAATGACTCCCAGAGTTCCTATATTTCCAGTTCTTTTATTTTCGGTCGTTAGTTTTCGGAATAGGTGTGCGTCGGATTTTTTGTGATCTTTGCGCTTTATTTTACAGGATTGTAGCAATTGTTTTGTTATTAATATCACTATTTTGTTGTTATGGTTGTTTTGTGGTTGTACTTGCGAGTTTTATGTTTAAGCGAGGTGTCAAGTTTTTTTTTTTTTCTATTATATTTCTTCAATCCTTCCTCTTCCTCTCCTGCCCTTCCCCTCTTTCTCCCCACAGGCCTATCTATCCCCTTTATTCTATTCTTATCACTAACCCATTACGACGTTGCGAAGGCGCACGGTTGCCCAAGACCACGCGTGCAGCAAGACTTCGCAAAAAGAAGTCCTAAGACTCAGGCAGTTATTGCAAGCCAGTTTTCGTGCAATTGCGTGGCTTTGCTTGAGGTCATAATGCCATTACACTGTTAACACTGTCAGTAGGTATAAGGAATCGTGTGTTTTTGTATAATTAATTTTGCATTTCTCTTTTACAGGTAAGTGACGATTTGGCTGATGGCGTCCCAGGTACCGAGGTAACGCTCAGAGTGAGTGTCTGTGTGTGTCTGTCTGGCTGTCCGGCTGTTTGTACGTCTGTCAGTCTCTGTGACTCTTCCTGTCTGCCTGTCTTTTGTGTGTTTTTGTCTCATGTCAGTATGGCTGAATTACTCTATGTTGACAATATTTTCATATTGAATCGGTTTTTGAGGACGACGCCAGAACAAGGTAAGTCGGATCATAGGGTTATTGTAACGATGCCGATGCCGGGGACCTCCCAACCAACCCTTTTTCTGATTTTCCAAATCGTATTGATGTAATTCAATACGTTGTCTTAGCAACTAAATATAGTGCATTAGGGCCTCTTCTATTGGTAATCTCGTTCGTCCCACACCCATTATCATCAGTATGTTCGATGCATTGTGTACATGTGGGGTCTGTTTTACCATGCAGATGACGTCATTGTCTGCGTCTGTGAGCGCGATCAGGCTTGCGTAAGATAGGCAGCAGGTGTGGTTGCATCGCAGCTAGACAACAAGTTTTTTTTCTGTAAAGGATTGTTTGGAACATGTGTAGAACTCAACTAGGTTAAATATTATCTTTGTTGATTTATTTGTTCCTTGTTGGAATAAAACTCGTTTTGTTTAGCCTTGTACCGCCTTGAAGTATTGTTGACAGGTATTATCTTTAAGGAACGTTGGTAAAAAAAATACAGGTATAATTTTAGTATATATATATATGTATATATATATATGTATATATATATATGTATATGTATATATATATATATATATATATATATATATATATATATATATATTGTCAATGTATTTCACACGGTTGTGATTTCGCTCTTCCAATTTAAAATTGAAATCGAGGTACGGATATGGAACTTCAGCTTAATCGTGACCGACACTCAGCTTAGACATGACTTGGCAACGCGAGCCGAAGCTTCTTTGCTGTATGAGTTTTGTGCTATAAACGTGCATTTGCTGCTCCTGGCCAGATTACGGGACGGATATGACGCCTCATCCGTCTTTTCGTTGCTGGAGAGGGCTTCTCTGGTGTTGCCTTTGAAACGTTAGCAGATTTGAGGAACTTAGGCTTTAGCAGAATGGATTAAGTTTGGCCTATCAATAGTACGTTTAAACGGGCGTGAATTGGGTTTTTATTTACTGTTTTTAACAAAGTAAACAATTCCATTAGATATAGTTACGGAGTTCAGAGCAGCGCAACTGACAGTAATTCCTCAATTTGCTCTTTTTTCGTTCATATTTTACTGCCGACAGTTTCCCGTAATCCGAAGTGTGTTATTTCCTCCAGTTTTAGATTAGCATTGGATCGACAGCTTGCTTACCCCCATCTGGATCCGATGGCCGCTAAGCGTGTACACTTTAAACGAGATCTGCTTGCCATTTCGTTCCGACCTCGTTTCCGTCGGGTCTTCCTGGCGTCGGCGGACGGCCGCGATGCGAGACCACCGCGAGAGCGAACCCGTTCTCCTTGGCGAGTCGGCTCGGCATCTCCGGCGCAGGTTTGGCACTGGCACCCTTCCCTTCAGTGCCTCCTCAGTCTCTCCCCTTTAGTCACCCTTCACTTATGCGATCAGTTCCTGCTTCAGTGATTTTTCAGTCTTACTTTCGGACTCCCCTTTAGTGCCTTGCTAGCACCCCCCCCCCCCTTCAGTGCCCCCCTCAGCGATAGCGACGGCACGCGGTTACGGGATTGGCGGCGGAGATAACTTTTTAAGGAATCGTTTTGAATTTTGATACAGGCACGGCCACCAATATTCTTTTTTTCGCTTAACATTTGCATATTTGAACATTAGTGAGAGCGAGTATGTATTTGTACACATGATGACGAATATTGAGCATTCCTCCATTTGCGGCCATAATCATAAAATAATGATACAAAAAAAATTGTACTCCCCCCTCATGAGAGTGAAAGTGGTATGTGAATGAGCCGCTGTTGCAAACACTCGTGCCCGCCTGCGCCGTGGCTGGGTTAAGGTCACCGAGGTCAGAGGTCAGGGCAGGGAGGAAGGGAACTGAGGGGGGGGGGGTGCGTGATCAGCTTAATTAGGCTTTTCTTAAATACTGTTTGGTAAGCTGAATTGGTTGGGGGTATTGGGGAGGGAGCTTTCTTTCTGTCTATCTTTCTTTTTCTTTCTCTTTCTTTCCCTCTCTCTCCCTCCCTCGCTCTCTCTCTCTCTCTCTCTCTCTCTCTCTCTCTCTCTCTCTCTCTCTCTCTCTCTCTCTCTCTCTCTCTCTCTCTCTCCTCTCTCCCTCTCTCCCTCGCTCCCTCTCTCTCCCTCTCCATCTCTCTCCATCTCTCCCTCTCTCCCTCCTCCATCCTTTCTTTGTTTTCTCTAGTGCTTCTCTATCCATCCATCCATCCATCCATCTCTATCTCCTTCTCTTCCTTCTTTCTTACGTTTTCTCCGGTAACCTTATCGTTTCACCTTCCACCTTCCTGCCATTCACCCCCCCCCCCCCCCCCCCACCCCACCCCACCCCACCCCACCCCAGCAGGGCGTCTCGTGACATGAATCTCGGCCCACATCCGGCCTGGCTCTCGGCCGGATGTGCAGTCGATACGTTTGCGCATTTTGGCCTTGCGGGATGTCTGGAAGGGTGAAGGGAGCATGCTTTCCCGCAAGATTTTCGCCTGTAAGCAACGTTGGGAAACCAATCTTTCCCCTTTTAGGCTCTTCTCTTTTCTTTATTCTTCTATTTTCCTTACTTTCCTTCTATTCTCTTTTTCTCTATTTATTTATTTCTGCTTTACAACTTGCCTCCTTTTTTCTACCTTTCTCCATTCATACGTGTTCTTAGTTTCGCCATTTCCTTCCTCCCATTCCCCATTCGCTCCTGCCTTCCTCCGTTTTTTTTCCTCCTTCCCTTATTTTGTACCTCTCTTCTTTCATCCCTTCCTTCTTGCCTCCACCTCCCATCTTTTTCTTCCTTTTTATTATTTCCTCTCCCTCCTCCCTTCTTTCTTCCATCCTTCCACCCCCCCCCTCCCTTTCCCTCTCCCCTCTCCTCCCAGACTAACTTCCATTGCTTTTCCGCCCCTCTCTTTGGCTTAGCCGAGATCTTTCATTAACTTCGGGGAAACATGTAATAGTGGAAGACCCACTTATGAATCGCTTAAATTCTACAAAGCATTTTTGAAAGTGGTTTGCGTTCTTTGTGATAAATAAATTTTACTTTCGTTGTTATTGTTGGTGCAGTAGTAGTGGCATTGGTTACAACGACAGCAGTTGTAGTAATAGTAGTAGTAGTAGTAATTGATGATCATCATCATTGTTACTGGCAATATAATCATAACTTTAATGATTACGGTCAGCTTTGCGGAAGTAAGACGAATCGTACCTGTGATTCCGTCAAATGTCGCCAGACCAAGCAGCATGATGGGTGCGAATTGGTACCAGGAAGGAGGACGACCTAGGGGGATGAAGGAGAGTGAGGGAGCAAGTTCGTTTTAACATGTCGCCAGCATCTTCAGTCGCGCCGTTACATAAATGCGGTCGCACGTGTCATGTGAGATATCAGAGTTCACTTTTAAGGTCGTCAGTCGTATGCCGTAGAAGGTGCTGTACATGTTTTACATTCCTGTTCACTGAGGGAGAGAGGGTGATGGGGGCGGGAGGTGGAGGGTGGGGCGGAGGCAGGTTGTGCAATCTTCTTTTGTTTTGTCGCTGGTGAGATATCTCGTGAGCG
>NC_061830.1:8315034-8317534 GCF_019202785.1 Penaeus chinensis
AGGGGAGATATGAGAGTCTAGGAAAATAATGAGAGAGGCGTGTGGAGAAACGCACAATCTGACAGTCGGACAGGCAGGGCATCCCAGGCAGTCGAGACTCCGACATGAGAGTCAAAGGGCCGGATGTGAGCCTGTCAGGGCGCCACGAGGAGCAAGGCGAGAGAGAGAGAAACAGCAAGAAAGAAAGGAATAGAGGATGCAGATAATGATGATGATGATGGGGGTATAATGTTACTCGTTAAAGAGCAGCCTCTGCGTGCGTGCGCAGTGCCGCCTCGCCCGTGCGTGAGAGACGACGGAATCTTTGGGCGGCCTTCGGTTTATTGCGGGCGTGTGTAGGGGAGGGGGCGGTTGGGAAGTATTTTAGGGGAAAGGGTGTGGGTGTTGGGGAAGGGGGGGAATGGTTTCCACTTCTTCTTGGATGGAGTTAATGAGCCGCAGTTCATATTTGGGTTCTTCTCAAACGCGTAACTCTATCGCGAAGGCTCACGCGTTGGAGAGCCTCGTTCTTGTTGATTACGCATTCGAGTATGCCCCCTCACCCCCCCCCTTCTTCTGCCCCCTCCCTCTCCTCCTCTCCCAGCTTCACCCTTCTTCAGTCTTCTCCAATTTTTATTTGCGCATCGCCGGCACAGCCGCCTCGATCGCCTTTCGCCCAAATACGGAGAGGAACCCAAGTGTCTCGGAGAAGTGAGATTTGTGAGAGTTTGTGAAGAGGAGAGGTTGCAAGAAGGCCGAGAAAGGGCAGGGATGAGGCCTCGTGTGTTTGTGTGTTTGGCCAGAGAATGATACTCCCGGATCTGGCTCATCATTATGCTGCTGCTGGCGGCGGCGATACCTGGGGGAAGAGGTGCCACAGGACTCTCAGTGCCATCTCCGTACGCTGTTTGTAGTGCCGGTACTCTCCGGGGACATGCGCCCTCCCTCCCCTCCCTCCCTCCCTCCCTCCGCACATGCCGACTTACGCACGCAGACACGATCGCCATGTCTCCTCACGAGGGAATGGAGCGGAGGGAGTGCGTGCTTGAGATAGATCAGATGGCGTCACGTTATTTTGGCTGCATTTACGTCAGCAGTGTTGCGAGAAGAGGTCGTCTTGCCTTAGTGTGCTTGGCGTTTGCTACGAGTTCGCTGGAAGAGCCCAAGTTATTTTAATATTAGTATTATCGTTATCGTTATTGACATTATTATTATTATTATTATTATTATTATTATTATTATTTATGATCATCTCGGGGTGGGAGATCCAAAGATGGTCTAGTTTAATCGCGAGGCAAAACGTCTTTGGTACGCGACACGCAGGTTTATAGTGGAGAACAAACTTTTTGTACTGTTTTAGACTAAGGTCTTGGACGTGGTTCAAGTGATTGATGTGTGCAGCAATATGCCATATTCCGTAATAAGTACATCAATTTGTCGAAGCAAAGTCGACTTTTAAAGTTTAGTCTGACTGTAATCATATTCTGTAATAATAATCTTATCCTGCACATTAATGCAAGGAGGAGTGAGACTTTTTTTTTTTACGTTGTGTATATTACATTGCAGGACATATGTATCAGGCGAACGTGTTAGGGAATACGCATTTGGTGTGAGAATATGAAAGTAAACAGTTTAATCTTTGTTCACCGTCATCTTCAGTGTTGATATTATCATTGTATTTTTTTCGTGGTCTCGCTTATAAATTTTCTTCCTTAGGACAGTTTTTGTCTTGTGTGGCATGAGGCATGTTTAGACCGAGTGGTACGAATGTTTACGAATACAATAGGTTTTCCCAGTAAGAATTTAGAAATGCATACTTCCGAAGCAAGGTTGATGTGTGTGTGTTCGTATATTCATGAGTTGTAAGACCATTTACATGTTGTAAACCCCGAAAGATATTCGTAAATAAGAAAATAATAGACTATTTAGCTAGCTACTCTGAGGAGGATACCTGATAACATAAGTTGAAATTACAGTCTTCCGATTAATTGCCGCGGGACCACATTAGGGAAGAGGGGTAAAGAGCGAGAGGGCTGTACCGAGAGGGGAAGAGAGAAAGGACAAATGGAGAGAAAGATGAAGGTGTGAGGACCCCCAACCTCGCGAGATAAAATCTAAAGACGTTGTCGCCGACTCGTTCCCTCGACGTGGCGCCGCCTGTCGACCCGTGACGACTCGGCGCAAGGACGACAATGTGACGGAGGGGAGTGGGGGGAGTGGCGGGCCACGAGGTGTTGGAAAGCTTTGAGAAGTAGTTTCATAAATGAGGTCATGTTTTGATTTCTGGTATGGTTCCGATGGAGGAAATACTGTTCGCGGTTAAAATGTTAGGGATACATGCAGTATAGGGAACTGGCTCATGTGTTTATTTTCAATTGCTATGTCCATTGTATTGTTCAGCAAAGACGTCGCCTTCTTGTAAGGTTCGTGAAAACTTTTTCACAGTCAAATTACGGACTTGAAACAGTGACATGTACTAAACATCATTGTGCTCATGGTGATTTGTTGACATGTTGAGGCT
>NC_061830.1:8325034-8327534 GCF_019202785.1 Penaeus chinensis
TGACTTCCTGTCTGAACTGTAACTTCCTTTCTTACAGCAATTGCAAAAACTTAAGGCCGAAAATGAAAAGTTGAAGGCTGAAAACCGAGCCTTGACTCGGGTGGTGTCCAAATTGACCAATTCAGCCACATCGGGCATGGGTAACTTGGCCACCTTGAGCAAATAGGTAAAAGAGCATAAAAAAAGAAAACATTAGGTAAAAGAGGGTCAGCCTGCTGCTAGTGTGAATGACTAGTGGGGCACCATCTAGCATGACCACACTGCCTGCGCATGATCATCATTGCAGTGTTTGTTTTTTGTGTGTTTACTTTGCTCAGGCCTTGTGACGCCCACACACACTTTTTGAATGGCAGCAATAAGAGAAGTTCCATGATGTGATCTATGCTTTTTTTTGCTAACTCACAGTTCATTATTTGTCATATTGCTCACTGTTATTTTATGGTACATTCTACCACTGCTAATTCAAGTGTAGTATTACAGACTATAAATAAACCTTTTTTGCTTTATGGTGTGTGTTTTGATGGATTGAAAATAGTTATTTTTGCCCAACTTTTGTAATGAAATTGGTGTTAATATTTATATATACCATAGCTTGTTTTGCAAAAAATTTCAAATTCTACAGTGAAATTAATGTTGACGTTAGGTAAATGTATTTCTAAAAGGAGGGAAATAATCTTTTCTTTCTGTTTTATATTCAGTTGTTTTCTGACTTTTCTTGTTTATGAGGGTCTTGAATTGGCATGAATAACCTGTGCAAATAACATCTCTCTTGTTTCATTGCATGCATGTTTTGTATAATAGAATTTTAAAGTTTTTTTTTTTCCCCCCTTCATTTTTTGCTTTTAATTTTTCAGTGTTTTTGTAGACCGTAGTCTGCGTGTTTTTTTTTTTTTTTGTTTTTTTATTGTTTTTTTTACAGATTGGTGTAGAGCTGTGTTTACCTACATTATAGAGATTTTTGTTCTATCAATTTTATGGTAAATGATATATTTTTCTGTTTAACAAAACTGATTTCTTCTTAAATGATGCTAGGAAGTAGTTAGTCAGGACTAACATTTCTCTCACATTTTATTTTCACAGTTGCTGGAACAACTGAAGCAGGAGAATCAGCGTTTGAAGGATGAAAATGGGGCACTCATCCGCGTGATCAGCAAACTGTCAAAGTAGTGAACACTCAGCTGTGAATGTTGCTGCAGAAGGATGCTGCAGATGATTTGGTCTTCTGATGAGAACCCCTCAAGCTGCAACCCAGTTGTTATATAACTCTAGAGGAACTCTTTGGATGTTCTAAAGCTTTCCTGCAAAACTGTGGGTGACTGTCAAGTCTTGCTGGGTGTTCTTCTTGCTATTTAAGAAGTCCTTGTAGCTATTCAATAAGCTGGCTCACTGCCCATGGCATATTCTAGGCTTATCCAGTCACCAGAGTCTAGTGCCCAAGTAAATGTTGTCACTGTGTGTAGGCCCAGTATATATGGTGTAGGTGTTCATACTGTGCCTCGTTAATTGGCTGGTTTTAGTCTCAAAGCCTGATGAAACATTGTTAATCTGAGAATCATGTTCCCTCAAAAACAAAAATAAATAGTAATAATAATAATAATAATAATAATAATGATAATAGTAAAGTTATATATTGTTAAGTACTTAAAGTATTGATTGTTATAATGTGTTAGAAATGTTAATGCATTTACAATGCCATTATTAGTTGTTACAGGAATCAAGCACTTTGGAATAATGATGTCCAGATTAAAGAGTTTCACTACATAATAGTTGCTCCTGATGATAGTGATAGACAGGGAGAAGTTAGAGAGTGTATACCTTTTATGCCTAGTGGATGCTGGCTGAGACAAAGTAACTAATGAAGAGTCTCACTGCCAGGCTGAGATGTGAAACTTTATGTAAAGGAGTTCAGCCATTGGAAGGGTTTCACCACGTCAAAACAACTCTTTTTGTAAGTGAATTTGAGTCAGAATAACTGCATTGTGATGGCTCAGGCTCACAGTTCATGTCATAAAGACATTCTTGTTGTCCTTGTAACTTAGGACTGGTGTCCCAGCAGGCTAGACGAGTAGTCTGACTTGCATGGAAAGAATCCCAATGACACACTCGGCCAGTGGCTCCACCTTTCCCCAAAGCCAAGTAAAACGGAAATTTAAAGTATATTTGTGTGTTTTGCTCTTGTTGTCTAAGCTTCACATTTTCCACAAACTTTCCTAGTACTTTCATTATTTTATTTTTTATTTTATTTTTTCTTTTGTAATTACAAATACACTTTTAGTATTGTCAGAACGTACCAGTAGCCATTGATTGGCTTAAAAGGATGAACCTTTGTTGTCTGAGACCCAACACATCAATGGCCAAGGCCAGTTCTGCTTTAGCTCTGTGTCCTACAGTCAGTATTTGCTTGTACAGTGCCCATGCTGGATGTGTGGAAGATCTGCTGTACATTTGAGCAGTGATGTGTGATTTGAGAATTGTAACCACTGTTGATAAGTAATTGGTG
>NC_061830.1:8330034-8335034 GCF_019202785.1 Penaeus chinensis
TATATATATACATATATATAAATATATACATATATATAAATATATACATATATATTAATATATACATATATATACACATACATATATGTATGTATGTATGTATTGGTCAGTGATGGTCACTAACTCCAGGGACTAGCCATAGCCTTCTCCAGCAGACTTCATTGCTCAGTAATGGTTAATGAGCTTATAATGGTATTGAGACTGAAGATTACATTCATGTCTCTTATTGCTGTGCACACTCCTACTGATGATTATAAACTTATGAAAGAGATGTTTTACGCCAAACTCACATCTGTGACAGATAGCTGTTCTCGGCAAGACATTTGTGTTGTTCTGGGTGACTTCAATGCAGTATCTGGCTGCGATCGAGCTGACTATGAGATGTCTGTCAGCCCTCATTGCTCGGGAACTGATGCTAGCAGCAAGAATAGCCTCCTTTTTCTGGGACTTTGCTAGGTCCCAGAAATTGAGGATATCTGGCTTTTGATATTGGGGCTCTGACCCACATCGGTGGACTTGGTACAGCAACCGTATCCTGATATATATTTATATATATATATATATATATATATATATATATATTTATCATATACATCATATATATATATTTATCATATATATCATATATATATATATATATATATATATATATATATATATGATATATATATATATATATATAATCATATATATATATATATATTCATCATATATATCATATATATATATATATATTCATCATATATATCATATATATATATATATATATATATATATATATATATATATATTCATCATATATATGATATATATATATATATATATATTCATCATATATATCATATATATATATGTATATATATATATAACATATATATCATATATATATATTTATTTATCATATATATCATATATATCGTATATATCATATATATCATATATATATATATATATATATATATATATATATATATATATTCATCATATATATCATATATATATATATATATATTCATCATATATATCATATATATATATATATATATTCATCATATATATCATATATATATATATATATATTCATCATATATATCATATATATATATATATATATATATATATATATATATATATATATGATATATATGATATATACGATATATATGATATATATGATAAATAAATATATATATATGATATATATGTTATATATATATACATATATATATATGATATATATGATGAATATATATATATATATATATATATATATATGATATATATGATGAATATATATATATATATGATATATATGATGAATATATATATATATATGATTATATATATATATATATATATATCATATATATATATATATATATATATATATATGATATATATATATATATATAATCATATATATATATATATTCATCATATATATCATATATATATATATATATTCATCATATATATCATATATATATATATATATATATATATATATTTATATATATATATTCATCATATATATCATATATATATATATGTATATATATATATAACATATATATCATATATATATATTTATTTATCATATATATCATATATATCGTATATATCATAT
This sequence comes from Penaeus chinensis, assembly GCF_019202785.1. Taxonomy (NCBI): domain Eukaryota; kingdom Metazoa; phylum Arthropoda; class Malacostraca; order Decapoda; family Penaeidae; genus Penaeus; species Penaeus chinensis. The sequence continues at coordinate 8,331,662 of NC_061830.1, forward strand.
ATATCATATATATATATATATATATATATGATTATATATATATATCATATATATATATATATATATGATATATATGATATATATATATGATATATATGATGAATATATATATATATATATATGATATATATGATGAATATATATATATATATATATGATATATATGATGAATATATATATATATATATATATATATATATTCATCATATATATCATATATATATATATATATATATTCATCATATATATCATATATATATATATATATTCATCATATATATCATATATATATATATCATATATATCATATATATATATATATATATATGATATATATATATAATCATATATATATATATATATATATATATATATATATATATTCATCATATATAACATATATATATATATATATTCATCATATATATATATATATATATATATATATATATATATATATATATATATATATATATATATATATATATATATATATATATAAATATATATATATATATATATATATATATATATATATATATATATATATAAATATATATATATATAAATATATATATATATAAATATATATATATATAAATATATATATATATAAATATATATATATATATATAAATATATATATATATATATAAATATATAATATATATATATATAAATATATAAATATATATATAAATATATAAATATATATATATAAATATATATATATATAAATATATATAATATAAATATATATATATAAATATATAAATATATATATATAAATATATATATATATAAATATATAAATATATATATATAAATATATATATATATATATATATATATATATATATAAAATATATATATATAAATATATATATATATATAATATATAAATATATATATATAAATATATATATATATAAATATATATATATATATAAATATATATATATAAATATATAAATATATATATATAAATATATAAATATATATATATATATAAATATATAAATATATATATATATAAATATATATATAGATATATATATAAATATATATATATATATGATATATATTTATACATATATGGTATATATATATAAATACATAAATCATATATTAATGTATAATGCAGTGGTATGTATGCATATCATATGCATAAGAGCATATGTAAAAGTGTATGCTTGCATGTGCATATGCACAAAAATGGACATATGCATAGTACTTAGGGCAACAACTGTCTGCACTAGGTGTACATACGCATAAATTAAATCATTGTATAAAATATGATCACACATATACACTTCTGATACTCAAGCCTATACTCACGGGAGTATACCCTAGTACCCTAGTGTAGTGAGCAGGCCCGTGCTTTGCTGCTCAAATGTCCACACTAAACAGGGCCAACCCTGCTGGAGGGGCTTATCAGTGGCATCCCGGCTAAACTACTCCCCCCTCTTACCAAGGTACACCTAAGCCAGTAAGTGGGCGGTAACTAGGAAGTCTACCTCTCAATAAAAAAACATGACTGCAAAAACAGAGCAACGGCCCCCATTCCCCGGAGCTGAGGGTGCTAAAAATCTCCAGTTAAAAACAGGCTGCTCCAAGTTTATGAACCTTTGCACATATAATATAAGGACAATGAAAACCGAATCTGACTTACTAGCATTACTTGAACTCTTTCACTAAATGGGATGTTGTAGGACTCTGTGTAGTTAGAAGACTAGGCGAAGAACAGAAGATACTAAATGATGGACACGTGCTCTATTGGAGAGGTAAACCCCTAGGTAGCAAGCAGGAATCGGGGGTAATTCACAAACATTTAGAAAAAAATATCGTAGAATTCTATAGTAAACGAAAGAGTGGCTTCTATAACAACAAAACTAAAGGTACAACTTCAAGATTGTTCTAGTCTATGCTCCAACCTGCAGCCACAATGATGAAGAAATGGAGAGCTTCTACGAAAATGTTTATTTAGCCAGCAAGAGAAAAAAATCACAATAATTATGGGAGATTTTACTGCCAAAATAGGTAAAAAGACAGAAGGAGTATCCGTAGTGGGGAATCACAAAACAGGCACTAGGAATGACAGGAGACAAAAACTAGTCGATTTTGCGGAGGCTTGATCAATCAATATCATGAATACATTCTTCGAAAAAAGACTAGAGCGGAAGTGGATATGGAAGTCGCCATCTGACATCAAAATCGAAATTGACTTCACAATTTCAAATAGGCACTATATAATTATAAAAAACGTTATTATGAAAGTAAATGTTGGAAGCGACCATAGAATGGTTAGAGTCCAAATTAAATTACATCTCCGAATGGAAAGGAGCAAAGTCACGAAAACCGCTGCCAAAATTTTATAACTTGAAGACCATAGCGACAGAATTTAGCCTAAACATCCAAAACAGTTATTCACTTCTCAACGACGAAGATCTCAACGCTGACCAAATCAACAAACAGTTCAATGACATAATAAAGGAACCTACACTTGAAATACGCGGTAAGAACGCCAAGCAAAGCACCAGCAAGCTCTCGGTAGAAACTAAGCAGCTTACGCAAAAACGTAGGGTCATGAAAGTATCGTCAAACAGGGACAAAATAGAAGTAGCTGAACTAACAAAGAATGTAAATAAAAAGAAGAGAGATGTACGGAAATTCAATACTCAAATAATAAATGAAACGGTAATCTTAGGTAGCAACATGAAAACAGCTAAAAGGAGACTCGGAATAGGGAGAAATCAAATGTATGCAATAAAGAAACCAGGCGGAGTGACATATAATCAGAATGAAACCATAAGAGTAGTGGAAAAGTTTTACATGGATCTATACAACTAAAATGAACAGCCACGGATAGAAGCGAACGCGGTAACTAGAGATGTACCTAACATCACAACAGAAGAAATAAAAAAGAGCGTGAAGAGAGGGAAAACACCAGGTGAAGACGGAATTAGTATAGACCTTATAACAGATGCAGGAGAAATTGCAACAATGAAACTAGCCAATCTTTTTAACAAATGCCTTCTCACGGAAAAACTATGAAAGCCTGGAAAAATATAATTATTTTGATACATAAAAAAAGGGGATAGAAAGGATCTAAAAAAAAAACTACCAACCCATAAGCCTTCTTTCGGTTACCTACAAATTGTTCACAAAAGTCATCACAATTTGCATTTCTGACAGTCTAGATTCTAACCAGCCTAGAGAACAGGCAGGCATCCACAGTGGATTGTCAACAACAGACCACATCCACACGCTCACCCAAATAAGAGAAAAAATAAACGAATATAGGAAACCCTGTGTATGGCATTCATCGATTACGAAAAGGCATTTGACTGTACAAATACCAGCAGTACTAGAA